>NC_056741.1:551774377-551876877 GCF_019279795.1 Protopterus annectens | reverse complement strand
GCATGTCTGTGTGTAATTTAATATAATTCGTTCCTGTATGAGACAAAGTGTATGTGTGTTTGTTGTCCTTTTTAGATAACTAAGTGCCCCTCCCACACTCCACCCCCCCCCCCAGCCTTCAACAGCTTCCAGCACCTTTGAAGAAGGTCATTAATAAGCTGTCCATACTGAGTGTGCCACTGACCCTTTGCAATTGGGTCTTGGATTTTTAACAGGCAGACCACAGTCAGTCACGCTGGGGAATAACATTTGAAAAACAATAATAATAAACACAGGAACTCCACAAGGCTGTGCGCTGAGTCCAATGTTATACACCTTCTTCACTTATGATTGTGTTGCTTCTCAACATGACACCAGTATTGTCAAATTTATAAATGATACAACAGTTATTGGTCAGATCTCCTGTGGTGATGAGTCAGCATATAGGAGGGAAGTGGAGAACCTTGTAAAGTGGTGTCAGAGCAGTAATCTGTCTCTTAATACCAGCAAAATGAAAGAGATGATCATTGATAAATGGAGAAACAGAGGGCAG
This sequence comes from Protopterus annectens, assembly GCF_019279795.1. Lineage (NCBI taxonomy): Eukaryota > Metazoa > Chordata > Ceratodontiformes > Protopteridae > Protopterus > Protopterus annectens. Next base: position 551,876,345 of record NC_056741.1, on the reverse strand, counting down.
CACTTACCATTACATATTGGGGAGTCTGAGGTGGAAAGAGGGGCTGCATTCAAATTAACATCTTTGAGGACCTAACCTGAACTCATAACATCACAGACCTGAAAAGCCAGCAGTGACTGTATTTTCTGAGAAGGCTGAGGAAGTTTGGCATGCCCAATACCATCCTCAGCAACTTCTACAGATGTACAATTGAGAGCATTCTCTCCCTCTCTATTACAGTATGGTTCAGGGATAGTATAATACAGGATTGCAAGGCTCTGCAGTGAGTAATAAAAAGTGCACAAAACATCATTGGAGTAACACTCCCTGCAGTGGAGGACATCTACAACAAAAGAGTTTGTAGGAGGGCTCAAAACATTATCATGGACACTACCCATCCACAACGTAAACTTTGTATGCTGCTACCATCAGGGAGGTGTTATAAGAGCATGGCAGCCAGAACAATCAGGCTGAAAGACAGTTTTATAGCTCAAGCCATTAGACTGCTAAATAAAATGCACATACTATTTCTCCCTCCAGTATTGTAGGTTGGATCACATTTGGAGGGAACAAGCTTGTTTTGCACAAATGCACTCTTTTGCACAGTTACATATATTTACTGATAGTGGTATTTATATTATTGTCTATTTGTTGTCTTATATTACTTCTTATTATTATCTGTCATTTTTATATGTTGCTGGAGGATTTGCAGAATAAGAATGTGATTGTACTTTTGTGATGCTATCTCTACTACATATGGCAATAAAGTTGAATTGAACTGAATCAAATTGAATTGCATTGAAGCTATACACATTGAAATGCTGCTGCAAACACTTTGCTGTGCTGTCTTTTTTTTATCAAAATTCTTTAAAATGTGACAGGCAATGTGAGTAAAGCCCAGGTAGACAAATTCTTAAAGGAAGTATCATGATATCTCATGCAAACTCAACATCTTTTCACTTAGGAAACTGAATAGCACAGAAATGCCACAAAATGAGACAAACAGTGATTTTGTGTTTATGTATGGCAGAGCAGGGAAAATTCTGTATGAGGAAAAATGTACTCTGGTAAAATCAAACTGTCCCCAATGGGTTGGGGGTTGGTATAATGGTTAAGGTGTTTACCTCACAGCAGCAAAGTTTTAGTCTCGCATTTGAAAGGGAAATTGGCTAGGCTTAAAATAATCAGAAGCAGATAGTCTAGCATTTATCTATGAACAAATTTTGTATTTAAGGTGCAGATGCCTTACGAGGCTTGACATAAGGTAATGCCAAGTATAATTCATTTGATTTAATGGCTCAACCTTTAGAACAATTATACTAGATTCATTGCACTAGCTATTACAAATATATCAAAATATTTAGTGGAATATAGGCTTGAATATACCAAAAGAAACTATGAGCTATGTACTGAATTGTCTTTGCAATAGCATCCCAGTTTTGTTTCTGAAAGGGAATGCTCGGGATTTTTTTTCACTTTCATTTAGACAACACGTGAAATGATATTAAACATCGCCAAGAGAAAATTATCTTGCAGTGCATCTCCTCCCAAGGTGTATGTCACTCATATGGCAGTATTCCACATGGTTAAATGAAAACAGCCCTACTTTTACTTGCAGATGCCAGTTAAAATAAAGCAAAACAGATTTATAGCTGCCGACTTTTGTGCTACAGAAATATGGTAATGCAGTTTTCTAAATCAATTAAGCAACAGAAATCTGGACAGGCACAATAAGGGGTCCTGTTTTGTGTATTCATTTGTCTAGTTCTATTTCACTTATCCTGGACTGAAAGGCCATGGATTTAGACTTTTGAGTTTCTCCTTTCATAGTTGACTGCCGTCTTATGTGACAGACATAGGACATGGGAAATATCATCCTTTCAGTGATAGAGATCTTATTCATAAACAGAATTGCATACCTGTCAGTAATCAGTCATTGCGTTGCATTGAAATGCATGGTACACTGACTATGAGCATAGCATACCATACATTCCTTTGGTATGAACAGAGTATTCCGTACGTTTTTAGGTATGATTTTGACAGTAGTATGACATATATTTCTGAGCTAAGAGCATAGTATACCATATACTCCCTTGATATGATCTTACTCTACCATATGTTTCATTAGTATGAGCACAGTACAGTACACATTTCCATAACAGGAGCATGGTGCACTCTACAATTCTATGATATGAATACAATATAACATACATTTCTACTGTATGAACACAGAATGTCATACACTTCCATGGTATGAGTACAGTATAACATACTTATCATTGTACAAGCACAGTAGGTCATATATTTCCATGATATGAACACAATTTCCCATATACTTCTATGGCATAATAAAAGTATCCTTTGCATCATTATAGTATGGATACAGTATCCCTGGAATGAGTACAATATGTCATACATTTCTCTGATAACTGCATGGTATACAATGCATGAGCACAATAACCATGCATTTGTATACATATGTTAACTGTGTAAGCCCGCTGGACACAAATGTCCCTTTTCAGGTGTGACCCAGGAGCATACCTCTCAACCTCTTAGAACAAGAAATCTGGACAAAGCCATAAATAAAAGTTGGACAAAGGTCCAAAAATAGGGACAATTTTTAAATCTTGCTCTTCCAAATCACCAGTAGAATCCCAAGGCATCAATAAAGGCAGTCCCAACACTGTTGATAAAAATCCTTCCAGATGCAATACCATAAAAAATGATTTATTCCACGTACACAATTACACCAACGGGTGTAAAATTAACATCAAAGGCAAAGGATTTAGTGCTTTCGTCTCCCTACAGGAAACTTCCTCAGAATCAATGTATGTCCTTTCCTTCAGCCTTTAAATACATTAAAATGCATACAAGAATCTCTCTCATTGGTTGATGTCATAATTTAATTTAAGTCCATGGCATTTGCATTCTAAAACAACTGAAGTGTTGCCCTGTAGGCAATGGATGGAGAGGGATGGAGCTTGTGAAAGTTTCCAAGCGTAGGCAAAACTCATCAAATTAGTTTTATTACAGTTGATAAGGAGCTTCTTAGCAGAACACCACTGACAAAGTTCAGAGAAGGAATTTTGCAGGGTGCATTGTAGAGATGAGTATTACTCTTTGTTTGAGTCATCTGTGTACAGTATGATGTTTCTGCTGTCAGGTTATCAGTAATATCATTGATAAAAAATGAAAAAAATACAGGTTCAAGAACAGAAACTTGTGGAGCACGTGTATGAAAGGTTCTAATACCTGAGTATTGATTATTGAAGTAGACTTGAGAGGTCTTGTTGGCGACAGAATTTTAAAACCAGTTAATAGTATCTCCACAGCTGAGCAGCTGGAATTTATTAAGAAGCAATTTATGTCTGACTGGCTCATAAGCTTCAGTCATGTCAATAAAAATTACCTGCTATAATCATCATCATCATCATCACCCTTTTAACATCAGGTCAGGGTGTCACATAAAGTGTCACAATCTCTCTTGATTCAATGCCACTCTCTTACATTTTTCAACCTTCTTCAATCATCATATCTGACAGTCACAGGTCTTCTCTCACACAATCCATTCATCTTTTTGCTTGATGCCCTCATTTCCTCGTCCTTTGTCATGACTGTCTCAAATCTTCTTCTTTACCAGCTTATGCTCCGTTTTTCTGTACATATGCCCACAAAACTGTAATCTGTTCTCGATTACCTTCTCTCTAATTGAAACTACACTGGCTTCTGCCCTGGTGTCCTTAATGGACACCATATGGCACCTTATCCCTATCTGGCAACAGACTATGAGGTGATTATTAGTTCTGCGTTTGGTTTATTTGGATTATTTTTTATTAGTACTGTTTCTGTTTTTTGATAGTTTGGATTGTAAAAAATGACTTATGTTACACAGGCTAGCTTTTAGTTGTAGGCTAGACTCATTACTTTGCATAAGTTTGTCAGTCATGATTTGTGATCCTTTGTGCTTTTTATGTATACATAAGTTTTCCACGGGCTAAACCTGTTACTGAAAAATTGATCTGATGAAGTCCACTTGGTGGATGAAAGTGATTATCATGAATTAAAGCTAAGTTATTCCTGTGAATAATAACGTTTGAGTTTGTTTTTTCAGTACCTTCATAGAAAACAAATTAACATCTGAAGTTTTGGGCTGTTTATTACCATTGCTTAATATTGTAACAATTAAGTGTTTAATTTTTCATTTTTCACAATTAACAAGAAAATGAAGTCAGTCTTCTACCTTAATGCTGGGGACAGCTATCTCCTTGCATCTCTGTTGTGGTTTTTGTACTTGTTCGTACTGTGACTCACTTTTTGTGATATACAGGGTATCCAGATGTGAGGCAGGTTTACCAGAGCCATTGGCGATCATTGTTATTTGCATATTATACTAGGAGATAGAATTAAGATGCAAGAAGGTTTTTCTCAAATCCTGGGTGACTTTAACTACCCAACTATAGATTGGAAAAACTACTCATGCCAGAACACAAATGCCCAGAGATTCCTCAATTTTATCAAAGCAAATGCCTTGGAACAGTTAGTCAATACTCCCACAAGAGGTGATAATATCTTGGACTTACTATTAACCAACATGAGAACCACTGCAGCACCCCAACAGTATCATCCTCCCTGGTAAGATCCAACCATAAAGTGGTCACTTTTGAAGTCAGCATCTCCCCTGACCCCCCTCTAGCTAGGGTCAAACAAAAAACCTCTCCAAAGCTGATTACAACTGCCTGAGGGATGGTATAAACAGCTTCACAGCCCCTCCCCCCCGATAGAACTGGCGCCAATGTACAAATCTACACCACAGTACTATACGAGCACTTATATAGATGCATGGAATCAGGAATACCTGACAGGACAAAATCATCCTCCACAAGGAAGAATAAACTTGTCCGATGGACATCTGTAATAAATAAACTATATAACCAAAGGAAAAAATTGCTGTCCAGGACCAAGAAGGAGCAGGTGCCCAATTGGAAGCAAACTCTCCTTAGACTGAACAAGCAAATAAGAGTACTAATGAAATCCTCTAAAGCAAACTTCGAGTCCAAATTGGCCACATCTACTAGAGACAATCATAAGGCCTTCTTCACATATGTCCGCAATCTCAGAGGAAACACCCAGAACTGTTCAGAACTGGTGGTCAAGGATACCACATATACAAATTCTGTAGATATAGTCAATCTACTGGCTGACAGATTCAGTAAAAACTTCACCCCTCTGTCCCTCCCATCAGTAAATCAGGACATCCCCAGTACTTACCCCCCTCCCCTTATCTCTAGGGAACAGATCATCACCTCCCTCTCAAAGGCAATAAATATAGCCTCCATGGGACCCTATAACATCCCAGTTGCATCCTACATGAACTCAGGCATGAACTTGCAGCACCATTAGGCACCCTAGTCAACCAAAGCCTGAGTACCGGCTTTATCCCAGCCGAGTAGAGGACAGCCACTGTCATCCCTTTGCACAAAGGTGGATCATCCACCGATCCGAGAAATTATAGACACATTAGCCTAACTAGCCTGATCTGCAAGGCCATGGAACAGATTATCATGGACCTTATTAACAGGGACATTGGCAACCTCCAAACACTCGATCCCGTAAAATTTGGCTTTGTCAAGGGGAGGTCATGTTTGTTAAATCTGGTTGACTTCTTTGAGACAGTCACCAAAGCCATGGACGAGGGGAAGACATTGCACACAGCCTACTCTCCCCTGGCCAAACACTTCAACACTATTCCCCACTTGGGTATAATAGATAAACTCTCTCAACTAGGCATCAATCCATATGTTGTCAGATGGGTAGCAAAATGGTTCACTGATAGAACCCACTTAATCAAAATAGAGGAAGCCACCTCAAGCAGTAGACTGGTAAAGAGTGGCATACCCCAGGAATTGGTCTTGGGGCCTCTGTTATTTGTGAAATACTTCTCTGAGGTGCAAGCCAAAACCAGTGGGCTATGGCTGACCAAGTTTGCAGATGACTGAAAGCTGGGCACAGTCATCAATTCCCCAAGTGATGTGGACGTCCTGCAAGAGGCTCTCACCCAAATAAATGACTGGTGCCAGAAGCATGGTCTCAAGCTGAATGCCAAAAAATACATCATCATCCCCTTTGAGGAGAGTGCCCTCACATATTATCACATTAATAACAACATCCTAAGCATGCAATCAGTTGTGAGGGACTTGGGCACCCAGGTTGATAGCAACCTGACTTTTGACCACCATGTTGCTTCCGTTGTACGGAAAACTTTCTATACAGCTCACCTCATAAGTAAGGGTATCTCATCCATGGACGAGGAGGTCATAACATCCCTGTATTCTTCCCTTGTAAGGCCAGTTATTGAGTACAATGCCCCCTTCAGCATGTACCTCATAAAGCACATGCGGCAGCTGGAGTGACCACAGAGGTTCCTCACCAGAAGAATCCATGGCCACAAATATCTACCCTACACAGATAGGCCAAAATCCTTGTCCTTCCACATAGTTTCATAGAGACTCCTCAGAGGTGACCTCTGTCTGACATACAAAGCAATCTCAAACCCCGCCTTGATGGGACTGCTGCATATCCGCAAGTCAAGCTCCACTCGAATAACCCACATGGGTGACCTCAATCTGGTCTGTAACAGCAATAGGACTTGTTGTCAGGACAGATTTATGTCCCAGAGACTCCCCCATCTGTGGAATAGACTCCCTCTCCACGTCAAGCAGAGTATCTCATTATCTCTTTTTAAACGCAACCCAGATAACTGGATGGGAAACAGAAAGTACACCCCCGGGAGTCCATCTGTGTCCCTGCTGGACAGGGGCTTTGGGGGCTGACTTGTCCAAACATGGGCCAAACTCTTGGCTAGGCTTATAAGAGTCTCAGGGCCAATAGCCTAGTAATTTCCTATGATCCTATGAAATCACTGGTGCCAAAGTCATGGACTGAAACTAAATGCTAAAAATGCATTATTGTATCCTTTGGGAAATCATCTACCCCAGGTAACTGCCACATTGACAATACACCCCTAAGAGTTGACCCAGTTGTTCAGGATTTGGGAATTTATGTGGACAATGGCCTAACTTTTGAGCAACATGTGTCTACTGTTGTAAGAAAGTCCTTCTATATTACACAGCTTATTAACAAAGAGATTCTGTCTAGGGATGTTATCTTCCCCCTTTACTTAGACCTCATCAGTCACTGAATTTAATGTTCCCTTTACATGCATCTTTCCAGACACATGCAACAACTGAAATGCCCATGGAGATGCCATACTAAAAGGATATAAGGCCTAAACAATATGTCCTGCATAGACTGACTCAGTACTCTCTCACTATACTCGGTGTCCAACACACTGTTAAGAGGTAGCCTGTGTCTGCCATACAAGGCATCTTTTGACCCATTACTGGGGGATTTACTGCAAATCAACAAGTCAAATAGCATCGGAAATACTCAGTCTAGGGATCCAAACCTCTTCTGCAATATAAACAGAATGGTTTGGAGGGACATGTATATCTTGCAGAGGATACCGTTGTTGTGGAAGACTCCCCATCCACATAAAACAAAGTTCATCCCTGTTCATTTTCAAGCACAACTTAAAGCTATAAATTAGAAAATGTACCCCAAGACTACCCCCCTGCACTACTAATGGACAGACGCAGCTCCTAAATGCTTTATCCCACACATGGGTCCCCTCAGATTATCTACAGTATTATCCCAGTTATTCTTACCAGGGGTAATACATAATTATTGACCATGGGATAGGTAAGAACAATCTATAACTAAATGGGACAGGTTATTTCGAGCACAAAAATGGAAACTGGCTAGGTTTAAAATTACCCAAAAGAGAAGTTCGCCTAGTATTTACCTATAAAAAGGAGGGCTCTAGGAGGTAACACTCAAAAGAACCAGAGCTAATACACCCCAAAGTATGAAAGTAGTTCTATAGGGGAACCAATCAACGTCATACACAAAAAACTGAAAATATAGAGGACCCGAGAAATGGGAAAGTCAGTTTTGAAAATTCTTATAAAACATATTGTAAAATCTTAATACTGAGTGATTCTGTTCTTAAGCCTGCTAGTAAGCATATAGGCAAAATTAATAAATCACAAGTTATGTCTTTTCAATATCTGGTACAAAATTGACAGACTGTATTCTACAACTTCAAAGATCATTTTGGGTCAAGCTAAAATATACTGATTTTTTCATATATCTATGAGCATATAATTTAAAGATTATACTACTAAATGATATGAAAAATACAATGCAGATTATCAGATTGGTAGAAAGTGCTTCTGTTGGACTTGCTTTAAGTGAAATTCTGCCTTTGCCCAAATGAAATGATTGTTTATTTATTAAAGCTTGCATATAGGTTCATAGGTTCATAGGTAGGTACTAGGCTATTGGCCCTAGGGCCTATATAAGCCTAGCCAAATGGTACCCTGGCTTTTGCCTTCCAAGAAAATTATTTTCCTGTGCCCCTGTCAAGCAGAGCCACAGAAGTGATCCCAGGGGTGAATTTCCTATCTCCCATCCAATCATCAAGATTTTTCTTGAAGAGTGCTAAAGTGGAGCTTTGTTTGATATAGATAGGTAGTTTGTTTCAGAGTATGGGAAGTCTCTGAGACAGGAATCTATCCCTCCAGCATGTTCTGTTTATTGTGGTGACAAGGTTTAGGTCCCTAGAGCATGTAGCTCGGAGGAATTGGGATTTCTTTACATGGAGCAAGTCCAACAGCTCTGGGTTTGACATAGCTTTGTATGTTAGGCAGAGATCGCCTCTGAGTAGGCGATATGCGACAGAGTAAAGCTGGATTTTTTTTTGAGACGGTCTGCATAGGCCATCTATTTGAGGCCGGTAATCCTCTTTGTGAGGTATTTCTGTGGCCTTTCTGGTTGTTGTAGATGTCGTGTGAGGTACATACCAAAAGGGGCGTTGTACTCTATAATGGGTCTAATGCATGATGAGTAAAGGGGAACAATGATCTCTTTTTTCCTGGATGAGAAACCTTTCGTGATGAGGTGTGCCACGTAGAAGGATTTCCTGACTACTGTGGTGATGTGATTATCAAAAGGAGAGACTACTGTCCACCTGTGTCCCAAGGTCTCTTATCACACTTTCGGTGTTAAGTAGACTACTGCCTATGTGGTAGTTCATGGGTACAGAGTTTTTACCAAAAGGGATGACAATGCACTTTTTGATATTGAGCTTGAGGCCATGGCTTTGACACCAGGCATCTGTCTCAGTGAGGCCTTTTTGTAGGATGTCCACATCGTTAGGAGATTTGATTATGGCTCCTAGTTTGCAGTCATCTGTGAACTTTGTTAGCCAAAGACCTTCTGTGTTAGCCTGTACTTCAGAGAACTAGATACCAAACAGGAGAGGACCTAGGACTGAACCGTGTGGTACTCCACTTGTCACTGGTCTCAAGTTGGATTTAGAGTCTGCTACTTTCACAGTGTGGGTTCGGCATTTAAACAACTATGGTACAGAATTTGTTTCTAGTAAAATGTCAGAATACTTGAAACCTTTTTAGACCAACCCAGTCATCACATGGAATTCTCACACCTATCACTTCTGTAAAGTGTTATTACTGCAATTTTCGAATGGAAAACAATATTGAACTGAAAAACCTGAAAAATCTTTGCAGTTACTGAGGCATAGAATTCTAGAGATATAGTTCAAGATTTTGCGAAATATGAATCTATCCTCAACCCCCTCTTCCCATTTTGCACATGGAGTCAGGAGGTCACTTCAGCAGTGACAATTATCTTGAGCCAAGGTTTATACTGCTGGGTGACTAGCCCTGCCATGGTAGTTCATTAATTCATGCCACTCACTCGCACACACACTCTCACCTACGGCCAGTTTAACGTGTCCAATTCACCTAACTCCATGTGTTTGGAATGTGGGAGGAAACTGGAGCACCCAGAAAAAATCCACATGACCACAGGGAGGACATGCAGACTCCACACAAAAACACCACAGCAGAGAATCAAACCAGACACCCTCTTGCTGTAAGGGGACAATACTAACTGCTGCAGCACTGTAGCCATCCATTTTGCCAAATATGAATGTATGAGTGAAAATAGAAAGGGAAGAGGGGCATTATTATTAGTTCACAGCAGTCTGGTTTCTAGGCTTCTCAACACAGATAATTCATTAGAATGCATGATATTTGGCAAACAGAAATGTAGTATATTAAAACCACCGAGGATAGTATTTTGTTATCACTGCCCAACTGTGGGATATGTAGAGCATTATCATTACCTTAAGAAGTTAAGCACACACCAGGAATCTGGATAAATCCTTTTACTGTGGGATTTTAATTATCCTGACATAGACTGGAATAATCTCATAGGAGATAAAAGCCATTCTAAGGAATTTATTGACATCTTAGTGTAACATAATTTAGAACAACTGATGAGTAAGAACAAACATAATGAGAATCTTCTTTAATATGATCATATGCAATGAGACAAAAATTATAAAAATGTTATTGTTAGAGAACCACTTGGTAAATATGATTATTGTGCTATAATATTCGACCTTCTAATAAATACAAGTAAGATAAACATATTTAAAACATTTAATTACAGTATATTTTATTCAAAAGGAACCTGGATGAGTGGATGGGGCACCATAAATTCTTACCAGGGATACCACCCACAACCTTCTTGGACATGGGCAGCCATTAATAATTACAATCCTGGGTATTGACTGGAGTATCTATGGTATTACATAGGCTTAAATGACTTCCAGGTCAAGAGCCTAGTAACCTCCTATGATCCTCTGACTACAATATAGAAAAAGTTATTAGTTCATTAAATTGTGCATCAGAGTATTGTTCCAGGAAAATAAATTATGAATATTTAACTCTTGAAAAAAAATACTTAGACCAGGCATTGACGTAACAACTTATTTGAAACTAAAAACACACAAACATAGATTCCTATACTGATTGAATGACAAAGTAAAGTAATTCAATTATATAAGAAAAAGAGACATGTATTATCACTCTATACAATTTTCCCCGAATTCTTTAAATAAGAAAAAAAAACAAATTTTGTTAATAAACTTCTAAAATTTAAAATCCAGCGAGAAAGGGAAGTAGTTCATGACTCAGCAAACAAAAAGAGTAATTACAAATACATAAATAAAACAACTAATGACAGAAGTAATATTGACTGTATTACACTTTATCAGTTAATTATGTATTCTGTGAGAATAACACATGAAATCAACAAGTATTTCTCAATGATACTTACAATCCACAATATATTCTTAACAATTCAATTAGGAGACTGTTGCCCATGTATATCTACAGCTGTTGTCGTAAAGGTGATAAATAACACTAAGAAAACAACTTAAATGATACCTCATGTTATTTCGTCAGCTGAGATACATAATTTAAAGAACTCTACTGCTCCTATATGGAAAATATATTTAATAACCTATAACTATAACACTCAGAAATAGTGCCTAATACATGGAAACTTTCTCATATCACACCAATTTATAAAAAAGGTTAAAAGGATGATATAAATTATAGGCCTTTTCCCTAACATCAGTACTAGGAAAGTACTTCCAGAGATGTCTTTCTGCATTGCTAAATAATAAAACTTTAAGAGAGTCAATGGAAATTCATCAATACATATTTATGAAGGTCAATCATCCCTAATCAACATGATAAAATGTTATAATCAGACAAACAATGCCCTTGATTTAGACTTACTGACGGGGTAGTTTATTTGGGTTTAACAGAAGCATTTGGTACTTTATCATTTAGGAAAATGTGCCAAGCATTAACCAAAGAACAAAAAGATCCATATATTGTAAGACGGATAGCTGAACGGCTGGGGTGGGGAGAGCACAAACAGTTTTGATTAATGTTAATAAATCTGAACATTTATCAGTTAATAAGGAATCAGTACTAGACCCAGTACTGCTTAGCATAGTTTTTACTTCCATTCCATGGAATCAACACTGTTCAGTTAGTAAATATGCAGACAGAAGTAAAATCAGCTTTATTACAAAAAATGAGAGTGAGTATGATGCATTAAACAGTTACAGGTCTGAAATAATAAACTGGAACACTTCTGGTGGACTAAAGTTTAGTGCCTATAAGTGCAATGTAATATTCTTAAAAAAAAATCAACATAAGACCAAGGTACGTGATATCTAAGGTACTGGAAGAAGTATCATACTATAAAGATTTGGAAAACATACAGATATAATAACCTAGCACTAAATGAATTCCATATCATCATGAACAGACACCAGCGGCTTAACACACATTTATGTGATCTGCATAAGGCCATTGCTTGACTACAATAGCATCTTTTGTAATTATAAAAGGTAACTTAATAAACTTGAAACCATAAACAGAAATGCATCAAGATGGATTCATTGGCCAGAAAAAAATGGATTATAGTATAAGTTGTAAAAGCCTCAAACTATACACATTGAGGTTTAGCTATATTAGAAGACAATTAGTTTTGCCTATAAAGTAATAATGATATTGGCATTCCATTTCACATCTGGAAATATGTCAACATATACCCTCACTTACAATCCACAGCCTTTAACAGCAACTTGCAACTTAACATACCCAAGGCAAAGATGATGTTAATATATTCGTTCTTGACCTTACAACACTTACATCAATGTTATTGAATAAGCTACCTCTTAAAATAATGAAATCAAAAATATTATAAAATGTAATCAGAATTTGGACCGATGTGCAGGAGGCAAAGTATATCATATGAGTTCACTGGAATCAATGTTTTTAGATAGTCTCAGACATGGACATCATAATAAACTTATGAACTTATGAACTTAAGATGTCATTCATTTACATGGCATGAGTACATGATGCCATATATTGGCATGGGCACAGTATACCACACATTTCCATGGCATAAGTACTGTATACTATGCATTCCCATTGTGTCAGCACTGTATAACATACACTCTCATGGTATGAGAACCGTATGCTATACATTTCTGTGGCATGGGCCCCAAATGCCATACATGTACATGGTATGAACTGAATACGCCATACATTTCCATAGTATGAGCACAATAGCATGTCATACATTTCCATCATATAAGTACAGCATACCATACATTCCATAGTGTGAACACTGTATGACATACTGTACATTCCGATGTTGAGCACAGTATGCCAAACTCTTCCATGGTATGAACACAGTATGATGTACTTTTCCATGGTTTTAACACATTATGCCACACATTTCCATGTATGAGCACAGTATGCTGTGCATATCCATGTTCTGAATATGGTATTGCAGACATTTCTATGACATGAGCCATACTTCTCAAGGTGTGAGCACAGCATGCTGTACACATCCATGTTCTGAGCACAATATGGCATACATTTGTCTAGTATGAACACAGCATAACATACATTTTTATGATGTGAGCACAGTATACTGTACATGTTCATGTACTGAGCACTTCTACAGTATGAAAACAGTATGCTATATATTTTCAAAGTAAGAGCACAGTATGTTGCATGTGCCCATATTTTGTGCACAGTATGGCATGTATATCTGTAGCATGAACAGAATATGTTATATGGTTTCACAGTATGAATACACTGTGTTGTACATGTCACTAGCACATTATAATAAACATTTCTATGGTATGAGCAGAGGATGCTATACTTTCTCACTGTATGAGCACTCTACACCATACAATTCCATGATATGAGTACAGTAATCCAAATGTTTCCATGGTAGGGCATAGTATGCTGTACCCCACCATGCTATGAGCATACTATGCTATATATTTCTATGGCAATATTACAGTATACCATAAACTTCCACAGTATACCATACAAAGGCACCAGTACATACTGGAGTGAGCTGCAGCAGCAAAGCAAGGAACACAGAATAGCAGCTTAAGCTCCATACATTCCATTAGCATGGTAGCATTGCTGTTAAATAGCAGTGAAAGGAAGAGTGTGCAGTATTAAACTCTGTGCATCCTATGCAGAGTAGTCCAAATATTGGTGTAGATGGGCAATGCAAATCAGGAGATAATGACCATGTGCACCCTGCATTGCAGGAGTGTGAACTTAGAGACTTCTGTGGCCAACTAACATATGCTGGTGGGTGTAAAGAATGGAAGTACATAATTTTATGCTTACTCAAGTAAAGACACACATACACTTGCCTATATACATGTAAATGTGTTTTGTGTTACAATATAGAATTCTGTGGAGACAGTTATACAATGCCTGACTGATGAACAGTGCAGTGTGATTTACAGAAGGCTTGAACTGTTTTTACCTCATTACCCATTCTTGTGTGCTTGTCTTCAGTGGCATCTTATTAGTGTTTTGTAGCTGGTGACTGACATCACTGTCCTGCCTAATTATGTCTCCTTGTTGTGCTGGATAGCAGGAACCACTACTCACACTTAACTGGCATTCCTGACACACCTTTGGCAGTGATCACAGACCATGAGTGGTTTCTGTTATCCTGCTGTACTGTGCATGCACTGTCTATTGACATTGATTTACCATAATGTTGACATTTAAATCACTGAGTCTGCATTAATGACAATTCACACTGTCAATGCCTTAGAAAACTGAAACACTGGTACATCACACAGTGGAAGTATGTGGCTGTATGAGATTGAAGCACATCATGAACAGGGGTTGCCCTTTCTCATCTGTAGTTTAGTCTCAAAGTTGGTAAATATTGTGATCTCTCCACTCTGGGCCAGTAATCAAGGAGCCTGACACTGACACTGGAGATGGGTGTTCACTTGGAATACAAATGAATACACTCAGTAATTCCAGATGCAAACCTCTCTGCATCAAGCACAGTTTCCCTTAAGAGCACACAGGGAACACACTCAGTCTGGAGTCTGGAATTCTCTATCTGTCTCCCTCCAGGTCCCCAGTAAAACTCCCCACTGGTACAGCTGTAGGGTTAGGTCATCAGCCAAGTGTCCAAGCCAAGTCCTCCAGCACCCTCTCTGTAAAATCAATGCTTTGTGTCCCTGCCCCAAGCAAGTAACTGACACACACACACACACACACTTGAGATTTAATTTTCACACACATACACACACACACACACACACACACACACACACACACACACACACACCTGGGAAAGGCTGCCACAGATCACCCGCTGTACCAACTTTTCCCAGACTATAAGGTAGTTTCACTGCCACAAGTCAGTTACTATAAGGCTCTTAAAAGGGTGCCCAATTATGCTGAGTGAAGTTAATATTAATACAAATGGTAATCATGACCAAACAGCAAGACTTTCAGGAGTGGACAGAGTCATCACCAAATACATTTGTGCAAATACTCTCAAAACTTACATATTTTCTAAAAAGGACCAGCCACAATTAAAAGTTTAAATATATTTAATGATAAATAATAAAATAACATGAAAATATTAAATATCTCTTTACAGGAAATACTAGAGTTTCAGTCACAGGGAATATTAAAAATAACACTGATGGAAAGTTTCACACAGTTATAGAAAAACAGTATTTAGCTAGTCTCACTATCTATTCCTGATTGACAGGGGTCCAGGGAAGTAAATAGTGTGGGAAGAAATAGCCAATGAATTGTTATGGCTAGGCTTGTATAGGTCCTAGGGCTAATAGCCTAGTACCAACCTATGAACCTATGAACTAAAAGAATTACTGTTCCTACTTACTGAATAGAGCAAGGCAACATGGATGAGTGGTACTTGTTGTCAGAGCCAATACAGAATACAGAATGCTGTTGAGGCTGTAGCCTCCCGTAATATTAAAACATTATTTCTGTACAGAATGATATCCCATGCATCTGGTCATCTGACTCTGTTTCCCTTCACTATTCCCCATCACTAGAAGCTACCAGGGATTAGCACCTATGTGCTTCAATACACACAGATAGAGCTTTGCTCAGATGTGGGGAAGCTGCAGGAAGTCATAAAAGCATAAAATCCTTTCACTCTTCCTACAGGAGCTGCAACTTATTCTCTAGCACAGACAATTGCATAAAATATTTTATTTTTTTTTTATTTTACATTTGTTTACAGGGAGAGTCCGACTGGGCATAAAACCTCTTTTCAGTGGAGGCCTGGGGAGAAAAGCTCTACTGTTAGTAGACTATTATGTTAGTAGAAATAAACTCGTATAATACAATAAAGAAAAAAATAGTAATAGACATTCATAACGGTGAAAAGACTAAAACAGAATAAATTGGTCAAGTGGGAGACAAGACCAATAATCTTATATAACAATGCTTCTAGAAGACAGTTCTTACAGTAGTGGCAGGTAGTGACATTGTATACAATGAGAGTGCAATTACGATACTTAGTCTTATATACAGGTAGCATAGCAAACTGAAGACTTAAAATCTGATAGATATTAACAGTGAGAAAGAAAAAAACAACATAAGGTAATCATATGACTTAAATTCAATGCTCATTACATATGCAATTAAAATTTTAAAATAAGCTAATTACATGGTTTGGGCTACCCATGCCCAGTACATGTACAAGTCCAGGAATTGGTGAGGTGGGCTTTAATGTGATGCTTGAAGTTTGTTAAGCTAGTTATAGTTCTAATTT
The DNA here is from genome assembly GCF_019279795.1 of Protopterus annectens. Taxonomy (NCBI): domain Eukaryota; kingdom Metazoa; phylum Chordata; order Ceratodontiformes; family Protopteridae; genus Protopterus; species Protopterus annectens. The sequence goes on along the minus strand of NC_056741.1, from coordinate 551,859,758 downwards.
TAAGTGGCAAGGTATGCAAAGATTGGGTGAAGAGAGGTGAAGGCTGCCATCCTAGCCAGATAGAATTTTGGAGATAATTCTGTCATCTGTAAATATTAATGTAAACCACAGACTTGTTGTCTTAAATGGTAAAAATAGTGTTACATGTGGAACTGAAAAAATGTAACAAAAGTGCACTTTACTGACCAAGTAAAGCATGTTGTGACCCTTTGATGTTAAAACTTGGAGTCAATAAGTCTAGAGTGAGGCATCCTGCCTATTGTTTTAAGGTCAGAGTTAATGGCCAGAATTTGCATGCATAAATGTCCTTTATTGCTCTGGTTTCTGCCCAGAGGTGAAGAATGTAAATGTAGTTTCTGTTAGCCTGGGAACCCAGGGAAGTGTGAAGAATGATGTAATGTAACCCAGGAAAGTGTGAAGTATGATGTAACGTAAACCAGGAATGTGATTTTAAAAACAGAGAGAACCAGAGAGCATTAAGCATTTTTGTCTTGACCATCCCACTCATCAGGACTGCCTTGCTTAATATGCACGTTTATCTTAGACTTGTGTTTTCTCTTAGAAATAGCTAGAAACTAGAAATATTAGACTGTTTTTCTGTGATGTCAGAACTGTTCAACTGAATTATTTTAAGTATTTCTCTGTGATCCCTGAACTCTTGACTAGCACTGTGTAGTAAAAAGTATTGTCTTGTGTTTTGACTATTTGTTATTAAATATTTTTAAACCCTTTCAACTGTCACTGTTTTTGTAGAGATAATTTAAGCTCTTTAGAGTACTTGCATGCCTTTGGTAAAACTGTACAAAGCCACTTCAATAGCTTTAGCCCTGAGCTATACTACCAATTGGATAATAATATTGCACGGTAATAATTGGACACCCTTTTAAGTGCCTTTGAGTAGCTGATAAATATTAGTGGGTGGTGGCAGCTGGTACTACCGCATAGTCTGGGGAAAAAGGGGCACAGCTGGAGAACCTGTGCCAGCCTTCCCCAGGAGTAACTGTGTGGTTGCATAAACTCTTCTCAAAGTGTGTGTGTGTGTGGGGGGGGGACTTTGTGTGTGTGTCAGCTACTTTGGCAGGGGCACAAAGAACTGGTTGGACAGACAGGGTGCTGGAGGTTTTAGCTTGCCCACTAGGCTGCAATCTGGACACTATAGCTGTGCCAGTGGGGAGTCTTACTGGGGACCTGGAGAGCAAGGGAGTAACCATCCCTGGACTGACTGTGATCTCTGTGTGCTCTTAAGGGAAATTGCACTTTACTGTGTGTATTTGTTATCCTTTCCTCCTATATGAGATGCCCCTCACTGGTGTTAGTAGTGAGGATTGAGGCTCCTTGATTGCTGGGCCAGGGTGCGGGCATCACAAGGCATTCCACAGTTTAGCAATGTAGTAGGAGTATAGAGAGTCACCTAAGTTATTTTTACCCATGGTTACTTCAATTAGAGCTTTATTAGTGGATCTTAATGGATGGGTACTTATATGGGGATTCAGGAGGCCTTGTAGAGCTGGTGTTTTATTGGGTTTATAGTACATTTGGTGGGCAGTAGAGAGTGGTGTGAGGAAGAGTTGGTGGGGTAGTTCTAACTAAGATAGTTGTCTTAGGGCCTTACAATGATGGGTTCTAGGAGGACAACTAGTGGCAAATTTAGCTATCTTATTATAGCAGGCATCTAGCTTGCTTAGGTCTGATTTGGAGATGTTGGTAAAGATGGATGAGGTGTATAGTAAAGCTGACAGAAGAAGAGTTCTGGCTGTGGTTAATATGGAGTTTTTGGTTAGGTAGTTTTTGCATCTGTATAAGGTACCTATTTTCTTGTGTACTTTTTTTACAGTCTGGGAAATGTGTAAGTCGAATTTCAGCTTTTGATTAATAGCAACACCAAGAAGTTGGATGGTACTGGTTCGATCAAAGTCTTATTACTGGATGTGAAGTGGAAGTAAGTGGATTGGGTTTTGAATTTAGTGGAGTGGAAGAGCATAAGTTTATTTTTATTTGGGTCCAAGATGAATTGGGCATCTGCCAACCATGATTCGATAGCACTGAAGGATGTTTGGGTTAAGTTCTGTAATTCAGGTAGAACTGGGGCAGAACATATGACAGTGGAATCATCTGCATACTGTATAAGGGTGGCTAGAGTTGTAGCATTATGGAGTTTATTTGTAAACAGGTTAAAAAGGAGGGGGCCAAGAATAGACCCTTGAGGCACCCCCATAGTCACTGGTAGTAAGGGAAAAAGAGCTTTGTTCCATCATACTGCTTGTTGCCAATCTATGAAGTAGTTCTGAAACCAGGCTAGAGTGGAGTTGCTTAGGTTCAGTTTGGACAAGACAGTCAGCAGTTTGTTATGAGACACTGTATCAAAGGCTTTTGATAAGTCTGAAAAGATTGCTGATACTAGCTCACCTTTATTTCTAAGTTGACTGATGGTGTTAGTGAAGCTAATAAGGGCTGTGGTAGTATTATTGTAGGGGCAAAAGCTGTGCTGAATATTTGTAAGTAATTTATTGTCTAGGAGATGGTTAAGTATTTGAGTGTGAACACACCTTTCAAGGATTTTTGATAGAGGGGATAAGATTGCTATGAGCCGATAGTTAGAGACCTCCTTTATGTAGGGGTATGATGTGAGCAATTTTCCAGAGAGTGGGAATGCATTGCTCAGATATGGCATGGTTAATTAGTAGGGAAACCAGATAGGAGATGGCTTCAGCTGCTATTTTTAAGTATGTTAAGGGTAGGTTGTCAGCTGCCAGGGTTGTGGGTTTTAGCCTGAGTAAGTATTTGTGTATATTGTGGGTTGGGACTGGTTTTAAGGAGAATGTGTTGTTATTATCTAGTAGAGAGGTTAGGCTGATGGGCAGTGATGGGGAGTAAGGATTTTGATGGAGTCAATGAACTATTTATTAAACTGGGTAGCAATACATTCTAGGGGATTACTTGCTGCTGATTGAGGGGTCTTAGTTTGACCTGGTTGTAGTATTTTATTTAAAGTGGTCCAGAATTTTTGAGGATTGTTTTGGTATTTAGCTTGTAAGCTACTATAGTAATTCTTCATATCAAGTCATATTTGGGTGTTGGCTTTGTTTCTTAGCTGGAGATACCTCTGGTGATTAACTATTGATTTTTTGTGGGTCCATTCATGCCATGCTTTATCCCTTTCTTTTAGGAGTGATTTTGTTTTTTTTAGTGAGCCAAGAAGAGTAATTAGATTTTGCTCATATTGTCCTGATAGGGGCCATGTTATTTAAGATATTTAAAAATGTAGTGTTAAAGTAGTTGACTGCACTGCCCAGGGATAAAGTTTTGAGGGGGTTCCAGTTGCAGAGCTTAAGGGATGTTATGAAATCTTGAAGCCTGACATTTTTGGTGTTGTGACTTTGGTAAGTAGATGGGTTTTTTGTAGGATTTGCCTGATGATGTAAAATGTATGTTGGGAGGTGGTCACTGAGTGAATCATGGAGGGTACCAGAACTATAGGAAAGTGTGGAGTAGTTGGTGGGAATCCAGTCAAGGATAATTTCCTTTTTAGTAGTTTTATCAAACCTTGTTGTGGTTTGAATTAATTGGGTAAATCCTTACAAGTTGATATGGGTGGTAGGGTGGTCAGAGTTGCATAATGTTAATATTAAAGTCTCCTAGTATAATGGTGTCTTGTGGGAGGTTATTGGAAGACCATTGTAGGATGGTTTTAAGTTTGTCTATGTTGTTGCCAGGAGGAATATAGGTACCTATGATGTTGATATTTTTATTTTGGTTGAGTTTTATTTTAGCCAAGAGTATTTCTAAGTTGGAGATATTAGGGGGGATTAAGGTTAACCCTCTCTAATGTAAGATTTTTTTGAACAGCAGGGCTATACTACCACCCTTTTTTTCCTATCTTGCCTGAGAATGCTATAGCCAGTGGGAAGAATTTCATTATCAAGGATATCTGATTTGAGACAGGTTTCTGTCAGAAGGACTATGTCAGGGGAGTATAGAGATAGGCTTGCATGAAGTTCCTGTATTTTGTTTAAAATGCTTCTTATGTTTAAGTTTATTAGTAGATCATTACTTTTTCTGGGGATATTTAGAGACTGGTTTTGAACACTGTTAGTGTTATCCTGAAAGGGTGAGGATCCAGGGTTGGGGTGAAGGTCTCCACTAAGACTGAGTAGGATGGCTGTTAAGTAGCTGTTCTTTAGGTATTCGAGTATTAGTTTATTGTATTGCATGGTTGCCTGTAGGGTAGTATATTGGGAACCATTTGAGGGGGAAAGATCTACAGCTGTGTAGTTGCAGATAGCTGGGTTAATGGCAAAAGTAATTGGCTTAACTTTGAATGGATTATATGGGTGATGGAAGTATGTGTGCTGGATGTAACTTAAGTTTGTGTGACAGGACGTAAGGTAGGACAAGGTGCTAAGAGTGAATAGTGCTGTACAATGAAGGATGAGCATGGTGTGGTAGAAATTCAGTGAGTATGGTAAGAATGAGGTGGGTGTGTATAGGTTGATAAGTGTATTCTGGTTGAATAAAATGTAATGGAGTAAGGAGAGGTGATTATGGAAGTGAAAGCAAGGTGGGACATGGTCTTAAATAACTAGAGGAGGTGTGTAAGGTGTGTCCTATGAGTCGATAATTGGTGAGGAGCGCTGAGGAATTTTAATTGGGTGAGAGAAGCAGTGTGAGTGGTTGGCTACAAATAAATGTAATTGAATAGGGGTGGTTGGGAATGGGGGTAGGGTAGAGGAGCCGAGCAGGTTGCACTCAGGAGAAATTGAGTAGCAAATGCTGCAAAAAACAATCTACAGACCTGATTTCAGCTTTGTCCTTTCTGGGTAGATACCTAGTTTGAAGCAGACAAAAAGTGGCAGTTGTTTGCCTCTATTTTACAAGTGGCCGATTCCAGTGTATCTACTGGGTTACCTTTTTTCGCCTAGAGCTTTATCTTGGTTTACTGATAAATAAAAATAAAAAGTTTAACTGGGAAATGTATTTATAGCTGTTGGGGTGGGGACCAGCTGTTGTCCCTAGCTATGGGTAGAGACAGTTATTTCTGCTTTAGACCAGGTACTTTCTACAGTAGCAGGCTAAGAGAGAAATGTAGCTAGGCGCCTACAGTAACTTATTTTCTTTTTAAAGCCCTTGAGTCCTTGTGGCTGGTTTCTTTATGGCAGATGCAGTCAATGGCCGAGGATTTAGCAAGTGGTGGTCTGAGAAAGAACCTGTACACAGGGACAGTGGTCAAGTAACTTTTCTTTTTAAAGCCCTTGAGTCCTTGTGGCTGGTTTCTTCACTGCAGATGCAGTCAATGGCTGAGGATTCAGCAAGTGGGGGGGGGCTGAGAGAGAACCCATTCGCAGGACAGTGGTCATGCACTGGAGCTTGTCCGCTTGGGGGGGTTGTTGTCTTGACCATGATGCTGGAATGTGTAATTAGCAGTATTAATTAATTCCACTGAAGTTGCAGAGTAAGTGGCTGTCTCCCTCCCCTGCTGCAGCAGGTCTCATCGTTCAAATCCTCCTCTGTTCCCCCCTAATTTCAAGAGTATTTTGCAAAGTCAGGGAGATTAAGATTAACCTCTTCACTTCCAGTATATGCTGCTACAATGTATGCATTTAAACAGCTACAGTAATGCATGTACATCTCTTTTCCTTCCAGCAGGGCACACTGTTGATACATTTTAACTCCAGCAAACCTCACAAATAGATTTTCAGCACAACCAGCTTTACAAATCAGTTTGATATACAAATAGCATGTAATTATTTATAAAATCCCAGCTAGCTGTGCTGGCATATGTTACATATCCACTGCCCTATTTATCTTGGCATTGCTGGCAGTACCTCCCATCATCACATATATAATTAGCAGGCGGTGGGGGTCCAAGCTTCCACATGGGGGTGCAGAGTGTCTTGCCATCTAGAAAAAACATATGTTTGTGATATTCCATTGTTTGGTTGTTCTGGAATGTTGACATTGTGATGCTTTGATAATGTGAGCTATATGATTTGAACATTGACAATATGGTAAGTCTACATTCTGACACATATCAAGCTATATATAAATATACTTACACTAATTAATCTCAGAGTGGATCTGCATGTGTTGCACATGGTGTTGTATCAGCATAGCTCAGTCAGTTCTAGTAATAATAATTTCCTAGCAGGCTAGTGCCTTTTGTCAGGCTAATAGACTTCTATAACTACAGAAACTTCAATAGACAACACTGGTGCACTCGCTCTGAATTGCATTAGCACTATTATATATGTTGAGTGACTCCTTTGTGTATGGAGTATAATATCACTTCTTTAACACTCATACTCCACTCTGTATGCATCATGTGTAAGTGTACATATATATTCTCAGCACTTGCCTGTCCACTAGCCCTATGCAATCGGCACCATGTTGATAAATCCTACCAAATGTTTTATTTTATTTTTATTTTGTATTTGTTTTCCAGGGTAAAGCAGTGATCTCCATGGACCATTTTCACACTCAGCCTGGGAGTGGTGTCTGGTTAAGTGACATTCTCAGAATCACACAGGCAATGGAGGATGAGGGAATCTAACCTTAAACTATAAGACCACAGGAAACAGCTCATGGTCTTTTGATGAGGTGGTAACAGGACCAGCCTTGGTATATATTACATGCTCTCATATTCATATATATATATATATATATATATATATATATATATATATATATATATATATATTTTTTTTTTCTTTTTGATAAGAAAACTTGTCAATGACAACCCCCATAAAACACATGAATAGTTGTTGACTGTTGTGCTTGTGGAGGTATCACATCCAAATATGGCCCTTCCGTCATGCAAATGTTGGTGGCCCAGGTCACCGTGTAGTGAGTCGGTTCCCTAAAGCTATTAAGTCCAACAGCAACTTTCAGTGCACTAATAGTTATACTTTGGATCTAAGACATAACAATTGTTGGAGTGTATAGACCACCAAAGTCCAGTGCAGATGACCTAGAGGAATTCATACATTTCTTACATGAAACACAGGAGAGAAGAATAATATTAGCTGGGATCTTAAATTTACCAGAAACAGATTGGAATAATATTGATTCAACAATGTTAGTAAAGAAATTATTCACAGAGTATATTCAGGAACAATAAATGTTTCAGATTGTTAAAAAACCTAGCAGGGGACAGAATATACTAGATATTGTTTGCATTCCCAAAAAAATTACTATAACTTCAAGTCAAGTATTGCCACCAGTGATGTGCAGTGATCACGGGGTTATTAAGGTTAATTTGTTGCTAGATAATATTGCCAGACTGAAATCTAAGCCAATGCACAGAAGGTTAATTACAGATTATAGGGAAGCAAAACAGTTACTATATAAAACTAACTGGAGTGAGGTGTATAGTGGAAAACTGCATATGGAGTGTGGAAAGTTTTGAAAGAGAAATTGTTTGAGTGCAAAAAGTAAAAAAAATGTTTAACATCAGGATTTAGGCACGCAACATCAAGGGGTTATATTTCCATAAGAACAAGATACCTGATTAAGGCGAAAGACAAAAAATATAAGAAATGGAAGAGAGGTCGGAAACTGAAATAAACAAGCTGGACAAACAGATTAAACATAGTGTTAGACAAGATCAAGAAAATGTTGAAGTTTATATAAAGATATTGAGCATAATAGGAAACCTTTTTATAGATACATAAAATGTGGAAGGAGTAAAGATACACAAATTGATAAACTGTGTGCAGATTCTAAAATTTATTCTCAGACACAACAGATTATAGATATATTTACAAAATCTTATGCAAAACAGTTTGGCTCCACAAAAGGGGTGGTAAGTTGTCCTAGTGACATCCAGGTAACTCCAGATACTGGAATCAAATTAGATTATATTGAAAGAATTGTGCAAACTGGATCCAAACAAAGCACAGGGAGGAGACGGAATAAGTAACAATGACCTGAGAACACTTCAGCAAGAACTTACACTACCATTACATCTGTTATTCACTATGGCATATAAATACGGGGAGATTCCTCAAGATTGGTGACATGCACTTATTAAACCTGTCTTTAAGGGAAAGGGGAGTAGGACAAACCTAGAATCATACAGACCCTTAAGTCTACTTTCATGTTGTGGAAAATAATGGAGAAGGTAATACTGGATAAGTTATTGTCAGAACTGGATAGGTTGGGACTTGAAACCATATATCAGCATGCATATGTTAAAAATAGATCTATTATCACCTGTAACATGATGCTCTATAACAATATAATAACAGCTATGAATGGAAAATTGTTCTGTGATGTGATTTATATAGATTTAACTTCAGCATTTGACAGGGTTGTACACAAAACACTGATCAATAAATTAGTACAACTAGGTATTGATGTACTGTTGATAAGATGGATGCATGGCTTACAAATAGGGCATGGCAAGTATCACACACCAAATGGACAGGTGAAATCCTTGGTTACAGTCAAGGTTCCCCACAGGGCTCTGTCCTAGGCCTTTACTTGTTTAGATTGTATCTTTCAGACCTTACTTTTTTCACCTGAGGTGTTCTACAGTCTATATGCTGATGACCTGAAACTGGGTAAACTGATTACAAGTGTTACAGATAAGGCATGTCTGCAAAATAATTTAACTAAATTGACCATTTGGGCACAGGAAAATAACATGCTGATAAGTACATCAAAAACTAAGCATATGAGATTTGGAAGACATAAACTGAAAGGTGAATATTTAATACAGCGCACAGTGATTGAAACTGTAGACTCATTTAAGGATCTGGGTATATGGGTAGATTCAGCTATGAGTTTTTCTAATCATATCAACCAACTGGCTAATGATAGTTATAGAACTATATGTTGTATAAAAAGATTTATAAAGTCTAAGAAATCAAACATAATGAAGTCATTGTTTTGTTAGTTACATTAGACCCACATTTAGTATGGAATAACAATATGGAAACCCTATAGGAAAGCAAGCATGAATAAACTGGAAAGAGTACAGCGGAAATATACCAAGGACATCCATGGATGTGAAAATATAAATTATTATGAAAGACTAAAATATCTGAACTTTTACAGTGTCTCTTATAGATATTTAAGAGATCTTATTCAGGTATATAGGGCATTTAGGGACAACTACCTCTGGGAATGTTTGGAGTTATCAAAAAGTACTAGAGAATCAGCAGATAACCTATGCAGAAGATTCTATAGGAATGAGAAGTGTATTAATTGGTTCTCTGACAGAGTAGCTGATGCTTGGAACAGACTACCATTTATTATGGACATTTATTATGGGAACAAGTGTTTTGTTATATTGGCAAACTAGAAGGGCATTAATGCCCATACATGAAACATTTATATGTATGTATGTATATATGTATGTATTATTACTTTGTGGTATTATATGCAAAATAATACTTTGCCAGGTATTCAAATCATAAATGCTTTCATGTTATTAAACCTTGAATTGAAGGCATACTGTCTGAAAATTATGCAGTCATATGATTTGTTCCTTTACAAGTCACAGGCTGAAGGAATAAATTATAGCACACATATAATGCAATATAGGTAAGAAGAGATATAAGTGGTGAGTGGTATACTCAGAATTTCCAAATCACTTGTTTATGTAATTACTTATCAGCAATTTTCTACATGAAAATAGTACCTTTATATTGGTCAGTAGATAAAACCCTGCCACATACAAGACTAACAGAAAAGGCTGAACTGGAGCCAGCAGATTTTATGAACTTGCCACACTACATGACCTGAAAAACAAAATAGAGAAGAATCCACACAGTAGCACAGAACGAAATGATAAAGCACTTTTCGTTTATTCCAATAAACAAACTTCTTCAGATCAAGAAAAACAAAAAGTCACAGCTTAAATACTCTCTGGGCTAATACTTACAAAGTCAATTAACTACTTAAAGTGAAAGGTGACTTACAAGACACGCCCTATTTGCAAACACAACTAGACTAAAAAACTAAAACTTGGTAATCGCCCATTGGTTGTTTATAGAAAGGCAAAAAACCTCAAAGCCCTCCTTGAATGACATAATATTAAAAAACCAATGACAGCTGGCATGTTTAAATGCCAGGTGTGTAATTTTTGTCAATACATCTTGGAATCCAATAGATTTAAAGTTCACGATTACGAATACAAGTTGAACCTAAGAGCTAACTGTAACTCAAGAATGGTGATCTACTTAGCTATGTGCCAAACCTGTACAGCTTTCTATGTGGGCAAAACAGAACGATGCCTACGTGACCGCATTTATGAACATACTTATGCGATCAGGAAGCAGAAACTTGATAATGCACTAGCAAAACACATTTCAGTTTATCCCAACCATATGTTTAAATTTTTGATTATTGACCAGATCACACAGGACTTCAGGGGTGCTCCTCTCCCACTTAAGTTAGAAGAGCGAGAGCTGTTTTGGCAAATTAGACTCAATGCATACAGTTCACCAGGTCTGAATGAGAACTGTTCTTTAAGTAGTGTTCTTAAACTTAGGAGCCTTAATAGGTAGGCTGTGTCAGGTTACCTTCCACACTAGCACGACACAGTTATTCTAATGCTTTTGAGCACCTTGGTTCAGTGACCTTATGTGTATTTTTTGCTGAGTATTTTTTGCTGAGAATTTGTAGTTTTATCTTGACACTTTACTTATTACCAATTATGTTCAGCACACTTGATGTGCTTCAACATACACAGTTTAGTGCACTAACATAGGTATTTGTATTAACTCAATTTTACAAACACCAGCGGAGTTTTTATGCACTTGTAATTATTATTTCTTTGCCTTACTAGCTTAGTAGTAGGCTAGATTTACACATTTTTTATAGACGTTAGTTGTACTTTTAGTCTGACTATTTGGATTTTTAGCTTTTATTTTAAAAGCAGTTTTTAGTCTAGTTGTGTTTGCAAATAGGGCGTGTCTTGTAAGTCAGCTTTCACTTTAAGTAGTTAATTGACTTTGTAAGTATTAGCCCAGAGAGTATTTAAGCTGTGACTTTTTGTTTTTCTTGATCTGAAGAAGTTTGTTTATTGGAATAAATGAAAAGCGCTTTATCACTTCGTACTGTGTGGTTTCTTCTCTATTTTGTTTTTCAGTAGTCTGTTTTGCCTGTTCAGTTTACACTACATGACCTCTAAGGCCCATTGAAACAATCCTTTTCCACAAGAAACATGAACGTAAATCAGGGCACCCCTCAGTTAATGAGTATGTCATACAGTTAGTATTTCCCATACTCTCTTACCTGGGTATAAGCTTTTATGTACTTTAAAGTATCGTGATTTGAGGTCCCATTCTTGAGATAATCCTTTACAGTTAAACTAATTCTTGGACCTCTTAGTAATTTGTGATTTTCTTGACCTCAGTGCAGAGGATTTTTGTTTTCTGCTTGTTAAAGCTTGCTGTTCCACTGTAATGAACCCTAACTGTAACATCGCTAAAATGTCCCTATTAAATGTTATGTATCTTCTTTCCTGTCAAATGTTCATTGTTATCGACTGCATTATAAATGTTGTGATGCATAACTCAACATTAACTCTTTTATTGTATTCTCTTACATTTACTAACAGGCATCTTTTAACTACTTTTGCAGTGTATGCTAACCTTATATCTTTTCTGTGGATGGGAGCAATGTGGAACCTAGTGGGAAACATGTACAACAAAAAGGTTAATAAATATACAAAACTTCTAATGTAAGAATGCACATAATTGGTTATGAGAAGTAATTTAAAGCAATAGCATTTTAACGAGGGAATTCTCCTTCCTTACTTTTGTGACATATAGTCTAAACAACACTATCATATCACACAGAAAAATACCAATTTAGAAGACAGGCAAATTCCACTGGATAATCCAGCTCTTGTGATCCATGCTCAAATTTTAAAAACACTGAAACAGGATGATGACAGATAAGTACCACATGAAACATCAGTTCAGTTCACTGCATTAGTGATAAACTGCAGATTATAGTTACTCTGCAAAATAAATTAAATTTCCCAGTTCAACTCAGAAATGTTTTAAAAGCTAAAACTAAAACCTTTCTTGGATGCTATCTCTTTCACAAGCATAAAAGTCCCAAATATACATTTAACAGCACATCTTACATGCAGTATACTTAAATGAGTATAGGATACTGCATACACACACTAAAGGAAACACACATCTTATAGCCTAATTACCCTCTGCTCCCATGGACAAATCTATTCTTGTCAGACTCTCCTCATCATTTCTGACCCCGCAGCTGCCTCTAGAAGGGCATTTTATGCATTTACCACTATTCTCTGTTAAACCAAAAAAAACAACTAATATTTCTCCTGCTCAATCTTCTGTCTTCATGTAGCATGCTTTTGTAATGCAAAATATTTTTTTAGAAAGATGGTATGCCATAAACAAAAGTATTCTAATGTGCTTATAATCCAAAAGATCTTCAGCTATATTTATTTTTCATTTGATAAACAGCTTGGTAGACAAATCCATGAGGACCAGTTCAAGTCATGACTTGGGCCATAGGAAAACATTTTCAGGCAAGCCTTAATCATACAGATCATGAAATGTAAATACATAATAAGACAACAATCCAAGATCTTCAAATTGCAGTGTACTGTATAATTCTCATAGTGTATTGGCATAAATACAAGGCCAGTACTGTATATGCAAATGAACATATCAGGCTTTGCATGCATCCTGGTACAACTTGCTCTAGGTGTATCATCATACACAGAAGATTCCAGCATATCCCTGCAGGGTAAACAGATGCCTCTTCATATCAAATCATAAGTCAAAATATTATGTTACATGCTCTGTTTTCAGTGAAATGATGATGATTTTGCAGGTATTGCCATAAAAAAGTTGTAATGTTGATAAGTCCAGGGAATGTTTAGTTGTGGATATTGCTAAGGGGAAAGAAAAACATGAGAATAATAATTATTCATACTCCTGTAGTCATAAAAGAGAGATTAAATTTTTTGAAGATAAGAAATCAAAACAGCTCATAAAGCAGTAATTTGGACTGGAGCCTTTAGCTGAGGATTTGAAAAGAACTGTATGGAATGTCTCTAGATAAAGGGCCCCTGTGATGATGAGTAAAGAACTTTTGGAAGAAGTTGCAATAAGTAATCTGAGACCTAAAAGGTAAAACTGGGGAAAGTACAAAACCGTGACTGGATTTTACATTTGAACCTAGGTTTATAGACCGCAAAGTTAAGTATGCTCAACAGGAAGCTGAAGGCCAAAGTTGGAAGAGGTCTCAAGAATTAAAGACTTAGTACGGAGGAAAGAGGGAAAAGGAGATTTTGTTTTAACAATTATAGATAAATCACTTAGTGTTACAACTTTTTGTTATACTCAACTGCATTGGTGAGACATTAAAGAAAAAGATAGGGGCTAACTATAGCATTAGGTATATGTGCCAGAACTTGTAGAAAATAAAAAGTATCAGTATTTGGTAAAACCTCTGCTGCAGAAGAATGACTCTTTGTTTTATTTTGTGTGAGTAGAACTAAAGGTTAAAGGTTTGTGTACAGAATGAGTGATCAGATGATTACAGTGGTTAGATCTGTGAAGGATGGGGTTGAGGGTTTAGGAACAATGTGCAGAAGAGACAAACTGATTTGGAGGAATACAGGAACATTTTAGAAAACTGGAAGCACTGAAGTCAGTTAAGGAAGACATTCACCTTATCCTTTAAAAATGATTTCTTGCTAAACTCATAAAAGAGGATTTAGCTGTTTGATGCCAGTACTTGGGTTTGGGGTGGGCACTTTATGTCTCCAGAAAATAAGGACATTTAAACTATGGAATTCTTTTACTTTACAGTAGACGGTGGTCTTAGATTAATTATATTAAATAAAAAATATTTTGCAGAAACAGGAAGTTTGTGAAGGCTTAGTTATGGTACAACCTATTTTATGTTTCATTCCTCTTTTAGGATGCAGTCTCCAGAGATAAAATATATGAGTAAGTAGAAAGTAAGTAGAAGTGGTCGGGCAGTTTGAGCAGAGGATTAAGGCTCAGAGCTGTTAACATGCTTCCTATAGCCAAATGTACAGGGTTTGATTACTCTAAAATCCATTTGCCTACTGTGAGAATCTCAGTAAGTCATTTAATCAGACAGTGGTCTTGGATCACACCTGAAAAGGGGCACATAGTTTCAAAGGAAATTACTAGACTAACAGCTTAAGAGCCCATACAAGCCTAACATGCCCAGCAGGTTTAGTCAGTTAACAATATCAAAATGTAGTGACATTAAAAATAAGGTAGAATATTTATGCATGTGGGATAGAATATAAAATGTGGAAGGAGGTAAGGAAATGGAAAGTTACATTTCAAGGAAGAAGTTGAAAACATCAGAAAATTATAAAAATTACAAGAATGTTATTACTGACCCACTCATGTAAAAATTACTATAAAAATAAAACACAAGTAAATGACAGAATGAAACTACTACTTTTGAATACTTAAATCTCATTTGTGTTAAAAGTTATTTAATTGTAAAAAAAATTATGTGGTATATCTGGCTAGATATATGACAGGTGAGTTATTTACTGTAGATAAAACCATCAGGAAATTGAGTCAATGTGTATATGAATACTGTTACACTAGTCATTGTAAAAACACAAATAATGTCCTACAGAAGCATTTTGAGCAACGCTCCAATTAAAAATAAAAAATGTTTCATATTATTAGGTTGTGTTAAACCAGGTTTGAGATGTGGTGCATTTATTGGTCTATTTGAGTATCTATCTATCTATCTATCTATCTATCTATCTATCTATCTATCTATCTATCTGTTTATCCTTAATTCGGTAAATCTGCAGGACATAAAAAGTGCTCATAAACTTAAGTATGTCTTCAATTGGGCAAAAATGTCCTCATGACTGCTGGTGTTCCTTTTAATTTGCTGGTGGTTTATTTTATTTATTTATTTGTTTTTTGTTTTTTTTTTTTTGTTTTTTTGTTTGTTTTTTTTTTTTTTTTTGCTCAGAAAAACTTTAATGTTCTTTTTCATGAATAGATAATAAATATTCAGTTATTACAATAATATGAAAATGATAAACAAATAAATACACAAAGGATGAACACACTCAAACTATGTACAATATATACAAGCTCTGAACTCAATATCTGACAATATTAAAATTACAAAAATATTCTTTTCATTTTTTAATCATCAGAGGCAAGATTTTGTTGAAAAAAGTCAATAAGAGATATTACTTTGTCTAAGGATTATTGTTAAATGGTTTAGGATGAATCCGGATTTCTTTTATTTTGGTCTCTCTTAAGGCAGTTTCTTTTAAGGATAAGAAGCCTTCAAAACATGGTAATGTCTTTGATTTCCATTTTATGGTAATACATTTCCTTACTAATGCACAAGTTCTCCATAGCAGAAAGAGATTATCTTTTTTCAACTCATGTCCATCATTTACATTAAATAAGATTAAAGACTTGGATATTGAGAAGATGTCAAAGAATAAAGCTTTCAAAAAATCATCAATATTCTACCAAAATTGACTTAGAGAAGGACAAGTAAAAAGCATGTATACAATGAGCATTAAATTCTTGCAAACATCTCCAGTGTATATCATTGTTTCTATTAATTTTAGCTATTTTGTTTGGAGTTAGGAATGCTCTGTGCATAAATTCCATGTAAATATGTACCAATAATGAGACCAAGAGGAATGTTAATGGATGATTGAGATTTATTCTCAGATGTTAAAAAAGAGGCGTGACCCAGTGTGATATGTTTCTAAAATTTAACATTTTCATTTATCATATATTCAAGAAATATTTTACAAAGTTTTAAAGTTACATTAAATAAGATTAAAGACTTGGATATTGAGACTGTGCCAGAGAATAAGCTTTCAAATAATTATCAATATTCCACCAAAATTGACTTAGAGAAGGACAATTAAAAACTTGCATCCAATCAGCATTAAATTCTTGCAAACATCTCCAACTAGACATTTTGTTTGGAGCTAGGGTGCTCTGTGCAGACATTTCCATGTAAATATGTGCCAATAATGAGACCAAGAGAATGTTTAATGGATGTTTGAGATTTATTCTCAGATGTTAAATAAGAGGCATGACCTTGAGTGATATGTTCCAAAATTTAACATTTACATATATTTTGTATTCTATAAATATTTTATAAAGTTTTGAAATTAAATTTTCAATTTTTGTTTTATTATATATAATTTAATAAAATAAATGTATTGATTTGGGATTTTCTTTAAATTGTGAGTAAGTGACAAACATAATTCTTGTGTGTGTATTAACAAATCATTGGGGTTTAAATCATATTCTATAATAAGCTTCTGGATATCTTTGACTTTAAGTTTTTTAAACAATGTTGCCAACAAACACAAGCCTCGGTTTCCCAAATAGTGAATGTGTGACTGAGTTTTATTGAAAATGCTTCTGGTGATGCTAAAGGAAATTAAAGAATCAAACCAGATTTTAACATCTATACCAGATAGAATTGTATTTTTAAATGTCTTAAGTATAAAGCATAAATAAGTAGAGATTGTTGGAGGGGAAATGCTATACTGTATAAATTTGCAAAGATAATACCAAAATAATTTTCTTGATTAGTTAAATTGAAGCTAAGTGTAATGTTTTCCATTTAGAATTATAATTTGCTTTAACCCAATTTAAAATAATTGCAAAAATTGATGCTTTAATATAAGTATCAGTATCAGAGAAAATTAACTCCTCCGAGAACCCATGGTCTGATATGATGAGATAATGCTATTCTAGATTTATTAGGAAAGCAAAGGAATTTTAATAATTGTTTGTTTATCTTAATGTGATGTTTTTCTGGAAAAAGAGACAGGGCTTGAATTATACAAAAAAACTTAGGTAGATGAATCCGCATTATTAAGTGGAGTAATTCTTCAAAGAAAATAAACTTGCTGCATTTAGAAATAAGAATATCTAATGTATTTATGATCTTATTAGAATTGACATATATTATTTCTTCTATGGACTTAAATAAAGTGATACCTAAGTACTTAAATGAAGAGATTTGTTTGCCAATAATATGATTTTTATGTATTTGATTTTTACTTTTTATTTAGTATTGTGAATTTAGACTTAGACTGATTGAAGTGAAGACCAGAAATAGATTGGAAGAACTTTATTGTGGATTCTAGTTTTAAAATAATTGATCGTGAATTAGTAACAGTTAATAATACATAATCTGCAAACAGCATAATTTTAGAAGAGTAATGATTAAAGATATATATGCCAGTAATATTTGAATTTGCTCAAATGAAAATAGCAAGCATGTCAATAGCTAAGGTAAATAAAATTGGAGATAATGGACAACCCTGTTTAGCACCTTTATTTAAATGAATGTGTTCAGAAGTAAAGGGGACAATTTTAGCATAAGCAGTATTAATTTTATAAATATTCTTAAAAAGTGAAATAAAGCATGTAGAAAAAATCAAATAAATCCACCATTCTAAATAAATAAATAATTCCAATTCAAAGAATCAAAGGCTTTTTCAATATCTAGACTAATTAAGGGAGCTTCTTCATCTATTCTAGTCACAAAGTCTATAAGGGTTAGAATACTGCTAATATTATCATGAGTTTGCCTTTGATAAATAAAACCTGTTTGATCAAAACTGATTATATGGGCTATGCTTTATTTTATTCTTGCAGCAATAACAGACATGAAGACCTTATAATCATTAAGATAGAGCTATAAGAGGAACAAAGTTGAAGATTTTTGTTTTAATGAATAGTTCCAGGAAGAAGGGATCTTTTCTTGAGATTGAACTTCAATTAAAGTTTTATGAAAAAAAAAGGAAATAATAGAAGGAGAAAGTAACTTATAAATGTCTAATATTATTTGATCCAAACCTGGAACTTTATTCAATTTTATTTTTTTAATTTTATCTATAACTTCTTTATTAGAGATTTGTTTCTGTAAATGAGCTTTTAATTCTGATGGGATTATTTTTAATATTAAGAGAATCAGCATTTATTATTGAGTTGTTGACATCAGAATTATGATCTTCGTTTTGATGAGTATAATAGAATCTAAAAGCATCAAGTATGTTTCAAGTATCAGCAGTGTTTTTCTTATTTCCTTCATGTCTAACTTCTAGAATATTAATATTTTTTTTTTTTTGCATTTTAACTCTTTTTGATAAAGTATGCATATGTTTGGGTGATAATGAGTAGGAAGTTTAATCTTTCTGAAGCCAAATGTGATTTATGAGATAGAATGTCAAAATATTATTTATTTAATGTTTCTATTTTTTAAATTAGATTTATTATTTTTAATAAATTTAGATTTAGCCATTAAGAGTTGTAATTGAATGGTTTGTAGTTCTGAATCCTATTCCTTAACTTTGTGTTTATACTAGGTTAAAATTTTGCCACACACACACACACACACACACACACACACACACACACACACACACACACACACACACACACGCAAATCACAAATCATGACTCTATTAATATCAGCAGTGTTATTAAATTCCAAAAAAAATTTTAGTTCAGTCATTAACCAGGGCTTGAACTCTTTAAGTTTAGTTGCATATACAGGTATTCCAGTCAAAAAAAGGATAATCTTTTAAAATTGGTTTGCATTTTTAGTGTAAGAGCATCATGATCAGATACAGGTCAAATAATAATGCTAAAATTTGATAACATAGAAATTATGTCTTGAGAAACTAGAATTCTATCTATTCTGGTCTGTGTACCATATTTGTAATCCTGATGAGGAAAGAGCAGTGAGCTGGGATCATTCATATTAAATGTATCATTCATGTTAATAGATTCTATCCAATTTTAATTGTTTTTGCAGTGGAGGTCAACCTTAGTTCTCTCTTATTACTTGTGTCAGAATCCTCCAATATACAATTAAAAGCCCCTCCAATAATTAGGTTGCCCTTATAATTATTAAGGATAAAGTCTAAGCGTTTCCTGGCAAAGCTTTGTCCCATACCAGAAAACCGGCAGATGTTCACTAAAGTCCATATTCTATTGTTAAACTTTAAAATTATAAGAGTAAAAAGACTATCTTGATCTTCTAATTTGTGGGAATTATAATTTTCTTCCAAAGTATCATGACTCCCTTTCTCTTAATTTTAAAAGAAGATTGAGAAAAAGTTATAAAGTTTTCAGGGTTCCAAGGTATTTTTTCATCTATTTAATATGTGTTTCTTGTAGGAAGACCACTTGTGCCTTATTGATATTTAGATATTGTATCAGATTTGATCTTTCCCTTTGATTATTTAAACCATTAATATTTAAAGATAATAGTGATAAATCCATCTATATGACAAAATTATTACTTTTCTCCCCATCCTCTCCCTTCCCTTAAACAGGAAGGAAAGAAAAAAAAACAATGAAACATAGTAATTTACCAAACACTTCTCATGATTTTGGAACATAAAGATTAATAATTCAGACCAAAGGAATATAGAAAACTAAAAAAATATATAGTTATGTTGTAAGTGATGCATATTAATTGCAAACATGGAATTATTAAAATTCCAAGCCCAATAGATAAACAAAAAAACTATCAGACTACCAAACATTAACTAACCAGACTTGGACCTAAAGGGATAACAGGAAATGAAAACTATCTGGTAGAACTCTACAGTAACTATTTTATCTACTACAGACACTGTTAAATTTTGGTAGAAGTATATATGAAAAATATAATATCCAATAACATGAATGTTGAAATAAAGAGATGTATAATTAGGTATTATATAATTAGAACAGAATCGTTTCACTCTTTTGCTTCTTTCCTTCTTCCATTTTCTCTCCACCCCTCTCTCCCCTGAACAAAGAACCATATACCATGTGATGACCGTAAACTGAACAGCTAAAACTCTGCCTCAAATGTGTTGGTTAATTATCAGAAATGTTATATATGTATATGCATAATCTGTTTATTTGGTGGGGGTCAATACAACTCAATTCCTAGCTATACTGAGTTAAGCATATGCACTACTAGTATTAATTGCAGAACTTCTTGTTGCTTCCAGATAATGTGTTTTTCTTATGATTTACTCTACTTACATTAATTATATTTTGTTCTGCTTAAGTACATTTTTGCTGCATCAATATTTTTATCATTTTATACCTGCAGCTTTTTCCCATATCTTCACTGTAATGAGTCCATGATAACTTGGAGTACCCCATTCAACAAACTTCAATCAGTAAGAGGTACTGGCCAGTTTTGTGATATAGAGTAATGAAATCCTGTCTTTGACCCAAAGGATCTATACTTGATTTGTAGCACAGGTGCTGGAAGAGTCAGGAAGGGGAAAGTGCAGGCTCTCCCATTCTATGGAAGGGAAATAGTGACCCAATAAGCAAAATTGCTCCTAAACAAGCAGAGGCATGCATGACAGCTATGGCCATAGGACCAGGGAACACAGATTTAATGATCCAAGCCAGTGACAGTAGCCCTTGTATACATGTATGGGAGATTATGTACATGCTAGAGTGGAGTATTCTATGCAGCTGCTCACATACTGATGTTATCCACCAATCAAAAAACTCCTGATGGCTGCTTGTGGTTACCAAGGCTGAATAGGTTTTGCATCACAAGACAAATTTCAATAAATATTTTGGCTTTACGAAGAAATCATCCTAACCTGGACACTGACTAGATGAATGTTCAATTTTGGATGAATATAGGGTGACCCTCTACACTTTGCATGATTTGTAGTCTGTGGGATTTGTAGATGATGGAGTAGGAAGAATAAAGTCAGCTTATCCACACTGGACATCAGGACTCCTTTGTCCACTGCAGCACTGAATTCCTTGGTTATGAAGTGATATATACTATGGGCCAGATTCCAAAAGAGTTGCTCTCAGTGTAAGTCTGCCCTGATTCCAAAAGAGCTGTTCTCAGTGTAAGTGAGTAACTTCAGTGTAAGGCCTATCTATGAACAGGGTTACACCAGGGGCCATATTCCAAAAGACCTGCTCTCAGTGTAAGTGGTCATTTATACCAAGATCAAGTCTTTTGGATAAGAGTTTTACTTGTTCCATATCTAAATGATGGCTAAAGATTGGTGACAGGTTTAGCTGTCCATTTAAGTTTAAGGATTTAATTAATTTGACAGTTTATACTTGACTAGATGTACCCGCGGTAATGGTGCTGCGGTAGCGTTGTCACCTCACAGCAAGACGTTGTCACGTTCAATTCTTAGCTAGAGCATCTTCTGTGTGAAGGCATGCATGAATGGACATGCCTTCATTGACGGTTGTGCATCAGGCTGGTAACTCGGCACGTAAAAATCCACTACCAAACATTAGCGGACTTGACTTCCACTGTGGCGACCCCTAACCGGGATAAGCCGAAAGACACAACAACATACTTGACTAGATGCAAAACTTGTAGCTCAGTCATTTTAAGTCTAGGGTGAGGTATGACTTTGGCTTTACTGTAATTAATATTGCAGCTCTTTGCTTGGAAAGTAGCTGCAGGTACTTGTGTGGGGTATATCAGGTAAGACGTCATGTACAGAGAAGACTGATTTGACCCTAAAAATATTAATCTGCCAGCACATAAAATAGTTTGTCGATTCAAAATGCCCAAAATAGGACATGTATAAAAATGGAAAATAGTAGGAGACCAAATATGGACCCTCTCTGAGTAAAATGGATGGCAGTATTGACCAGCACTGTGAAAAAGCTGTAATCTAGGAACCTGCTTAGTTATTTTACTGTAGAAGAGTGTAGTCCCATTATCAGAGGTTCTGCTGGAAGCATATTTTGGAAAACAGAAATTAAAGTTTTAACTAAGTAAGTAAAAGTCCCCCACTGTAAACCTCCATAGTGCATATTTCTATGAAAGGAAATGGATACTGAATACATGGTGGTCAAAATGCTGTTATCTGGATAAAAGATATGTATTTTTTTTTTTGCGCACACCATATTTAGACTGATACTTCCTGACTCAGTCAGAGATAGGTTCTTTGATGCTATTTGGATGGGGGAGGAGGAGAAACAAGATTCGCCAAAAGTTGATGATGACCAATAAATTACCATGTACAGTAAGAACGATACACATCTCCATATGTTTTAAAACTTTTCCTGTATAGAATTGAATATTTTTAAATGTGTAACATTTCACAGATTTTTTTCTTAATCAAATGAAGCAGTCATGTAAAAACCCAATTCCCGCACTGGGTGTAAAGGTGCTTCCTTGGGAGCCTAAGATACAGGACTCCTTTAAGAAACTGTTTGACCTCAAAATGAGAAGCCAAAAATAGGATTCAAATAGCTGATAAATGGGCCTTTACAGAAGAATAGGCCATGCCAGACTGGAGCAACTCACATAAATAGGAGAGAACCAGAGGGACCCCCAATGAAAAAGGACACTGCTGGTTGCAAGTTTTCTTGCCTCATTTAAAACCCTGAGCATGTCCTCAGAAAAGATGTGCCTAAAGGGATCAAAATCCTATCACCCACAGTTTCAGTTGAAGAGTGGACAAGTGAGGATGAAATGTGTGAGCCCTTGTTCTGAGTGAGGAGTTCCAAGCGGTGAGGAAACTTGTGATGATTGCCTCTGGCCAGATGCATTAAGAGGGGAAGCCAGTGCTGTCTTGGCCAAAATGGAGTCATTAACAGGATTTTTGGGGAGATCTGAATCTTCTACACGACTCTTAGAAGTAGAGGAAGGGGAGGGAAGGCATAGAGAAACATCCCCTTCCAAGGAAAAGAAATAACATCTATCTTCCATGCCAAATAGCATAGTCCTTTGGAACAGAAAGGAGGCAGCTGCCTGTTTGGGTTGGGGGAGAGAGATCTATCTGAGGAATATTCCACCCATGGACTTTGTCCAGAAACATGTCTTTGTGAAGCATCCCTTCGTGAACCTGTGTTTTGCACCTGCTCAAGATGTCTACCACTAGACTGTGCTCTGAGGGAATATACACTGGCTGAACGGTTAATTGATAATTGAGATCCAAATCCCAAACCTAAAGAGCCAACCTGCAGAAAAGGTAAGACTTTGTGCCACCCTTCTTGTTGTCATCACAGTGGTGTTGTCCATGTAAACCTTCAGAGGGCCTGGAGACAGCATGGGGTGAAAAGCCTGAAGAGCCAGAATCAGAGCTCTCATTTCTTTGATGTTGATATGGTCTGACTTCTGATGGAGGGCCAAAGACCTTGAATTTTCAGATGACCACAGGAAGCCCCCCACCCCATATCTAAAGTGTCAGTGAATAGTTCTTGAGAAGGAACTGGAGGCTGAAAGAGTAAGCCTGGGTTGATGGAAATTTGCTGAATACACCCCTTAAAGTCCTACTTTAGACAAGAAAGGAGAGGCACATTGAAGTCTAGACAGTGGCATTGCTGAAGCCAAACTAACTTGAAGTACCACTGAAGCTTTTGCATGTGCTGTCTGGTAAGAGTGAGCATTAGAACAGAAGAGGCTATGAATCCCATGGCTCAGAGAAACTCTCTGGCTGGAACAGCAGGCAGAGGAAGAAGAGAATGAAAGAAAGCTGTCAAGGGCAGAACTTCTGGAGGTGGAATAGAGGCCAACATTGACATTGTCTGAATCCTGCAACCCAGATACACATGATCCTGAGATGGAGTCAGGACAGACTTTTAAAAGTTGATAGTGTGTCCCAGACTTTGGACGAGAGAGACGGTAAACTCTAAAACCTGTAACAGGCACCTAGATGATGGTGCCTGAAGCAACAGGCTATCTAGATAAGGAAAAATCTGAATGATTTAAAGCCTGCAAAAGGCAATCACAGGACCTAGGCATTTTGTGAATACCCTTGGGGCAGTAGAGTGGCCAAAGAACAAAATAGAGAACTGGAAATGAGAGGATGAAACAGAGAATCACAAAAATTTCCAGAAAAGAGGGAGGCCAAGATTATGAAAGTAAGCCTCCTTCAAATCCAAGGACACCAGAAAAACCTGGGGTAGTACAAGAGGAAATAGGGTTTGAAGAGCCAGCATCCAAAAAGAAGGAAACTTGAGAAAGCTATTGAGCAAGGAGAGATCAAGAATAGGCCTTCAAGTGCCCTCCTTTCAAGGGACCAGGAGCATCCTAGAGTAAAATCCCTTTTCAATTTGTGAAGTAAGGACCTCTGTGAAATGAGGAAGTTGTGCCAGAGGAGGTTGGGGAATCCCTAAAACAGGAGGGAGAGATTTACACACCATGAAGTAACCCTGACGGATGATAGATAGAACTCAAAACTCCAAGGTGATGATATGCTAGTTTGGAAGACAGAGGGAGAGCTGAAGGGAAAAGGGAATCTGGCTGAGGGGTAGAGGGGCCAAGATGTCAAAGAGAAGTAGGCTTTCCAGATAAAAGAGGCTTCTGAGCCACAGGAACCTGAGAAGACTTAGGAGATCCAAAAAACACAATTCCTCCACTCCTTCACAATTCGAGTATATAAATATACAAATGAAGAACACCAACTGCTGCACGTTGAATTTTTTAATTCTGGTACCTCGGCCTTCGCCTTCTCCTGGAATACAATTTACATAACACACCACCCATTTTTAAACAACTTTTTGATTGAATTATTGATGCACCATCCCCTAATTATACAATTAGGCTCACTATATGCTATTTTAACAACACTTGTTTGGCATTTTTCCCCACTACATAAAAATGTACATAATATTAGCTGGAGAATAAATAACAATCAATACATAAATACTAGAATATAAACAGTATTTTAAACAATATTTTTTAAATTCTTCCTTTCTACCTTATTTAAACTTTAATTAATGTATACATGAATATAAATACTGTTATAAAAAAATATACATGTTATTGATTTCATTTGACCCTTGCATACAGTTCATGGTTAACAATTTATTAACAAACACTCCATTTGTACAATTATTCCTTATTTTTTATTTCTTATTTTTTTGTGTATATCATAGGATGTGGCTGTGAGAAACAAATTTGGTACATAGGACAAACCACCAGGAGGGTTAAATTAAGGATTTTGGAACACCTAGGAGATATAAGGCATAGGAGATTAGAGAGTCCAGTAGGAAAACATTTTTGTGATAATCATGGTGGGGTTCCAGATGGTTTTGTATTCAGTGTTTTGGGCAGACCCGATGCATATGGTAATGAAGCTAGTTTCCGGGATAAATTACTTTTGATGGAATCGAGGTTCATTCTCAATTTAAAAACATTGTTTCCTAATGGAATGAATATGGAGGTGTAATGTATTTTCCACATATTTCCCAAAAACAGGGAATAAAAAATAAAAAATAAAAAATAAAAAACAGGGAATAAAAAATAAGAAATAAAAAATAAGGAATAATTGTACAAATGGAGTGTTTGTTAATAAATTGTTAACCATGAACTGTATGCAAGGGTCAAATGAAATCAATAACATGTATATTTTTTTATAACAGTATTTATATTCATGTATACATTAATTAAAGTTTAAATAAGGTAGAAAGGAAGAATTTAAAAAATATTGTTTAAAATACTGTTTATATTCTAGTATTTATGTATTGATTGTTATTTATTCTCCAGCTAATATTATGTACATTTTTATGTAGTGGGGAAAAATGCCAAACAAGTGTTGTTAAAATAGCATATAGTGAGCCTAATTGTATAATTAGGGGATGGTGCATCAATAATTCAATCAAAAAGTTGTTTAAAAATGGGTGGTGTGTTATGTAAATTGTATTCCAGGAGAAGGCGAAGGCCGAGGTACCAGAATTAAAAAATTCAACGTGCAGCAGTTGGTGTTCTTCATTTGTATATTTATATATAAAGACTTAGGAGATCACCTACTACCCTTCCTGCCTTTGGTGGCCTGACAAGGCTCCCTGCAAACAAAAGCAGACCTAGTAGGATAGTTCCTATGGAACTTATGGATAGGGGACACAAAAATATGTTTATGATCCTTCAAAGCTTTACCTTTTTCCTGATCAGACTTAAACATATCAGTGGCAGTAGTCCCAAAAAGATTTTTATTATCCAAACGAACATCCAGCAACATGGCCTTAATGTCATCAGGTAAAGACTGCTGGTAAAGCCAAGAATAACACCTCATGATATACCCAAAGATAGCAGATCTAGAAGATGCATCAACAGCATTATAGCTACACTTGATAGAGTGACAAGCCACCTGACAGGTAGAACTCAAAATGGATAGAGCAGAAGATTTTGTTTCAGAATCAGGGAGGTTGGAAATAACCTCACAAGCTGTGGCAATCAAGGCCAGAGCATATCTGGTTATGTGGCTCTGGTAATTGATGGCTTGAAATGCCAAGGTAGAAGCCGTATAAACCTTCTTGCCAATTCTTTCCATTACCCTACTATCCTTATCTGAAGGCAGAAGCTTGGAAGAAGGCAAAAGTTTGGAAGGCTTGTCAGAGAGATGACTGACACCAGACAGGGTCAACAGAAAGACATTAAAAAAAGAATTGACAATCCTCAGGAGACTTAGAAGTGCAGCTATAAAGTGGTCTAACACAGCAACTATCCCAGGCGGTACTGCTGAAGGTTTAGGAGTGCCCACCTAAAGCAGCTCATAATCTTTTCTGGATATCAGACACTTGAGAAGAATCCCACATAAAAGTATTCCATCATTCTAGCTATAGTGTCACCAAAACACTCCTCAAAAGGAGACTCAGGACTCACAGACTCCTCTACATCAAAACCATAAGCCAAATACAAAGGCATCTGGGAAGAGTAGGATAGGGACCCATCATCAGAATCTGAATCCTCATCTCAGGAATTGGGCTCCCTAGCCCATTTGGAAGGAGTAGAAGTCTGAGGGGGAGTAGGCACAAACAAAACCTTGAGGGGCTTTAGGTCATTAAGGCATGCAACAGGCCATTCCCTTTGAGGGTCTTTAGGATGTACAGAAATGTGCTGCTTCTTCTTCTTTTCCTTGGTACGTATGTCATCCCAACAAACACATAGGTTCCAACCCTTGACAAAATTCAGTAATCCAGAAACTTTTCTCTGACCAGAATCTGCCGAATCCTTCTAGGCCCTCCAAGATTATCAACCACAGTTCCTCTCAACAACAGCAGCAGCAGATGCCTGCAAAGCCTCAGAGAACATGCAAAAGAAAGGATCCCTACAGACCTCTGACAGGGTTGTGGCAGTAGAATCCAGTGTAGACACTGGATGGCCTACAGAGCTATCACCCTTTTCTAAAGAAACGTCCAGCGGAGGCTGGACAGCCAAAGAATCTGCCTGAGATTTCTTGTCCTTCTTCTTGCTTAATGGTACCTTGGGGTTAGAAGATTCTGTCGTGCTATCTCGGGCTAACAGTTTAAGCCACTGGTTCTCATGATAAATGGCTAGGAAAGACAACTGACTTCTAAGAGACTTAGGCACAAAAGCTTTACAAATGCTACTGTACATATGGTTGTGGGAAGCACCCAGACAAAAAAAGACACTGTTCATGATGATCCTTATGGGGAATCTGCTTCCCACAGTGAGATTTTCCCTTCTTGGATGACATGAACACTAGGTAATCCAAAAGAACAAGGCCAAAGAAAACAAAGGAAAAACAATTCCAATGGTGCACATATCTGATGGCTAGGTATTCAGCACAGCAAAATGGCATTCAGACCATCAATCAGTGATAGCATTCAGACTGGCAATAAAGAATTTCTGGGTCACTGTACCCATACATTACCTTTATGCCCTACATCCTGCACAGGGAGCGTACCTGTGATGTACAGTGCCTACAAGATCTAAAGGCTTTGATATACTGGCTAGACATTGGGCTATCCTTGCCAGGAGATCCCTACTTTGAAAAATACTGCAACAGTGATATAGAAGGACATTTAAAGGTAGACAAAACTTTTCTGCAGCTTGACAGACTTTACCACAGACATTAAGATAAAAATGCTGCAAAAGCTTTGTCTAATTCAGTTTGACTCTTCAGTGCTTTGAAAAGGCCTTCTGTTGTTCTAATGGTAACTGGGGTTTGTTGCTAAGTTGTAATTACAGTGCACCTAATTCAGAAATACAACAAACACTTTAAATATGAAAATGCAGCACTAGCATGAGGTCATATAAATCAATTTGTTCTTGCTTGTGTAAGACATAAGTGTGAGCCCCTGTTCCACCTAGATTGCCAGCAGCCATTCCTTGTTTTGTGTAACTCCAGAGTTGCACACTGCAGGACATTATCAGTGCCATTCTGTTTCAATCTGTATTTATTCAGTACTGCATTTAACAAGAATTCATGATTCACCAAGGAAATCTTTTGACTCTTATTTTAGTCATGCACTCCTCTTTCTGCCACTTTCATATGTTACGTATAATAATAACCAAAATGCAATATTGTATTATCTTGGAAGATTTTGATCAGAGAATTCTACCCAGTAAACACAATCAGATGATAATGCTATATTTAACTCCCAGCTAGTTGTTTTCAATTTAATAGCATTCAGATTCATGTTGCCATTATGGAAATTCTGATGAAACACCATAATGAAGAGAGAAAACATTTTAGCAAAAGAGAAAAGTGAATTAATTCTTAACAAAAAACATCCAAACACTGCACAGAATAAATTAATCCAGTTCTGCAGTATTGTCAGCAGCAATATGAGCTAAGTCAGGAAATAGATTTGTCGATGTAGTTGTCAAAAAGTGTAATTAAAAATAACACTTGGCATGTGCACTGAATTATGAACTCAGTCTCCTGGACAAGAAACTGCAGCCTAAGGGCATCAAAATAACTTCATAATCACATGCAGGGAAAGACAAAAAAGCTATTTCCTGGTTGTGCAAAAAGGTTTGTTTATGAAATAATTTCGATGTCTTTGCTGATACATTTTTATTTCTTTTTACAAATACTCGGTAAGAGTGTCGACTTATAAACGTGCAATTACAAGAATTAATGTCTCACTGGAAATCTACAGCATAGGTTCCCTTCCTCCCTCTCAGTCTGCCTTTTCTCTTTCTATTGCCTTAGAATTTACTTTCTGTTTAAGCTTTATGTGTGAATGCCAATAAAAAGCCTTCTGAACAAGGACAACCAAGTCAGCTCTTTGTTATGGTGCCAAATGAGCAAAGTACCAGATGAGTGAGAGCATCACTCACAGTTTAGATATGACAGGGACAGGAGTTGTTTGAGGGCTGCTGTTAGATTCTGACATAGTATGTTTGCAGTTGATCAAAGCCATTAATCCCTAGAAATATGCTCTCATATATATGACTGAATACACATTTTATGTGAGCTAAATAGTTTATTTGCAGAGCAGTGAAATAAGGAAATCTATAACTATGTACAAACATTAATATCTGCATAATTTACTCACAGATGCCATACATATTTGCAGGCTATTGGGATATCATTACTTATTTTCTTTGGTACCTGTTATACTACGCTGATGGTTGCTTGAAGCTGCATTCAGGACTGTTTCATTTTTAGCAGCTCATGTGGAGTATACATTTCAACCCATACTGTGGTTTCTACACTTCAGAATAAGGGGAGGGGGTCCCAGCATTTTCAGGAGTAAAACCAATTGAGTGATGAAGTGTTGCAGGTACTGTTCCTATTAAAACTGCATACTGATTCCATTTCTGAACAAAAAGTAACAATGAATGAACTTTAGATGGCAACTGGATTGGGATGCAAGTCCAGTTGTTGAAACTAGGCAATATGGCTTTAAAATAGACCTCAGGACAGATGGTGCCATCCTGAGTCACATATATCAACCCCAAGACACACACACTCACACACACACACACACACACACACACACACACACACACACACACACACATATCACTGACTGGTCAATACTAAAACATTTCACCCTTTAGCAGTGGACAGAATGCATGTATCTGATTCAATAAATAAACAAGCACAATCTAGTAAATTATTGTAGTACTGTAAGCTGGGCAATTCTCACTGCAGAAACAAGAACAAGTCCCTGATTGAAGATTTTGAATCTATGCTAGCTAATACAAAAAATCTCAGTGGACACTTTAGACTGGATATAACTTTCTTTCATAATTTTTCCACTGCCCTGAGTCATCAGATCTCTGCTGAGAGGTTGGCATCAAATTCCTAACATTTAGGGAGCTTTTATCGGAATAACATGTAAGCGTATGCTGTTCTTTGCAACAGGATGGAATTAAAAACAAACTGTTTTGGATACCGGAGTTAAGAGGTTTTGTAGCTACATTTCAGCTTTCTGTTCATAAAGGGATGTAATGACTCAGTTCATAACAAAAGGATGCCTGATAGGATATCAGGCTTACAGAGGCCCTCTGAGCACTGCAGCTTCTGCCATTGTCCACTCTGTATAGTGTTTTTTAGCAGTGTGTGTGTTTCAGTGAAACAAAAGATAAACAGTAGCAGTGGGGATACCTGTCTTGTTAGGTTATACTTGTGTCATTTCCCTAGACATAAGGTGAAGCAAAAGCCATACACACCAGTAACCACAGAGATGAACAATATGTGAAAATAACAAAATGTTATGTTCTGTTTCAAGCAAATATCTACAGATTGTCACCATGGAATACAGTGCAATGATTAACTCTTTTTTTTAATTTCTCTAAATGTTTTGTATTTTTTAATACCCTGATGAGAATGAACCTTATTTCTATGTCAGGGTATGATTAGACTTTATAAAATTAGTATTGCTTCAGTCTTTGATGTTAGACAAGAGTGTTAATCTCAGCATTTGTAATGTACCTAGAGCATTGGTTTTATTGCTTAATTTTCTCCAAATATTTTGGATTTCTAATACCATGGCAGGAATGGACCTCATTCCTAAGTCAGGTTACAATTAAAGTTCATGAAATTAGTAGATAGATCCTGTTATGTTCTGATAACTGTGCTTTGTTTTTATCATGTCTATTTTTCTAAATATTTTTGTTAATCTGTTCCCTCTTCTATATTCTTCTAACAATGGCACTTCTTGTCTAAATAGCATTATAGTTTCCTCTGTTTAATGCGTCTGTGATGGCATTTCATTTCTCAGGTCTATATTGCAATGTCGACAGGGCTGTTCATCGAACACCTTTACATCGACACATACCCACCGAAATACCAAAACTTTGAATAGCCACAAAAGGAATTTTTTTCCCCAGGAAAAAAAAACACTGGGCCAACAGTAAACAAAACAAACCGACAAACACAATGAAGTGGGGGCATTGCTCCCCACACCCCCCCCCAATGTGGGGGTCTGTGCCCCCACACACCCCCTACTTAAATATATCAACTCCGAGATTACACTGCATTGGAGGAAAGGGCAAATTCCCGACAACGGCCAAGCGATTTTTTTCCCCTGGGAAAAAAATTCACTTATGTAGCCTTTCGAAGTTTTGGTATTTCAGTGGAAATGTGTCGATGAAAAGGCAGTCAATGAACAACCCTTTCGAAAAGGTTATATAGACCCGATTTCTCCCCTTCCTTTCCCTTATTGCTCAATGTTTTTTGGTAAGACTTTTTCTGTTATTATTTTATCTGCATAGTGATATATCCTATTTACTTCTGTATGTATCACATTTTTATTTTTATTTAATTTTATTTATTTAACATTTGTTTACCGGAAAAGTCTGACTTGGAATGAAGCCAATTTTCAGCAGAGGCCAGGGGAAAAACACTCCAGATGCATGTCTTTGAAACATGGGAGGAAACTGCAGCACCCAGAGAAAACCCACATGAATGCAGGGAGGACATGCAGACTCCACACAGAAGGCACTCCAGCTGCGAATGGAACCGGAGAACCTCTTGCTGTGAGGTGAATTTCTGTTAACAGTTTTGATTATTGTGTTCATCTGTTTTATCATATTTCTAACATTTTGGGTCTAGTTCTTTCATAGATCATAATATAGGTTCATAGTTCATAGGTGTGTACTAGGCTAATGGCCCTGTAGCCTTTACAAGCCTAGCCCATAGGATTACCCTGGCATCGTGTCACCCGACCTTAGATTCCAGTGCCTCTGTTGAGTAGAGCCACTGGAGTGATCCCCAGGGTGAATTTTCTATTTCTCCTCCACTCATCAAGATTTCTCCTGAAGAGGGCCAGTGAGGTGCTCTGTTTGACATGTATGGGAAGTCTATTCCATTGCATGGGCAGTCTCTGGGTTATGAACCTGTCCCTCCAACATGTTCTGTTGATTGTGGTAATGAGGATGAGGTCTCTCTGGAGCATGTGGTGTGGAGGGATTGGGATTTCTTTAGATGTAGCATTTCTAACAGAGCTGGGTCAGACATGGCTTTGTAAGTCAAGCAGAGACCACCTCTAAGTAGGCAATATAAGACAGAGAATAGTTGGAGTTTTTTGAGTCTGCCCATATAGGACAAGTGTTTAAGGCCTAGGATCCTCTTTGGGCAGTAGATTTTCAGCATCTCCAGTTGTTGCAGGTGTCTAGTGAGGTACATGCCAAATAGGGCATTGTACTCGACTGGCCTAATGAGGGAAGAGTAGAGGGAGACAATGACCTCTTTCTACCTATGTGCCACATAGAAGGACTTTCTGACCATAGTGGCAGTGTGATGGTCAAAAGAGAGGTTGCTGTCAACCTGTGTTCCCAGATCTCTTATAATGCCTTCTGTGTTCAGTGGACGACCATCGATGTGGTAGTTCATGGGAACTAGGTTCTTCTCAAATGGGATGATGACACATTTTTTGGCATTGAGCTTAAGGCCATGGTTCTGACACCAGTCGTTGGTCTCAGTGAGGCCTTTCTGTAGAATATCAGCATCACTTGTGGCATTAATAATGGCTCCCAACTTGCAATCGTCTGCGAACTTTGTCAGACAGAGTCACTTCGTGTTCGACTGGATTTCTGAGAAGTAGATACTAAACAGGAGAGGACCCAGGATTATCCCTGTGGGACTCCACTCATGACTGGTCAGCAGTCTGACTTGGAGTCAGTTACTTTCACACTGTGGGTCCTATCTGTGAGCCAGTTTGCAACCCACCTAGTGATATAGGGGTTGATGCCTAGCATAGCGAGTTTTTCTATGATTCCTGAGTGGGGAATGGTGTCAAAGGCCTTGGCCAGATCAGAGTAGGCTGTATGTACTACCTTGCCTTCATCCACAGCTCTGGTGACTGACTCAAAGAAGTCAACCAAGTTGAGCAAGCATGATCTACCCTTCACAAAACCAAACTGTGTGGGATCCAGAGTTTAGAGATTCCCTATATCCTTGTTTATTAGGTCCATGAGGATGTGTTCCATAGCTTTGCATATCAGACTTGTCAGGCTAATGGGGCAATAGTTCCAGGGTCTGTAGTCACTCCTCTTTTGTGGAGAGGGATGACTATAGCAGTGCACCATAAGGTAGGGACAAAGCCTGAGGTGAGGCTGGGATTGAACAGAGCACACAGGTGAGGTGCCAGTTCACTCTGCAGTTCATGTAGAACACAGCCAGGGATATTGTCAGATCCCATAGAGGCTGTATTCTTGGCCTTGGACAGTGCTGTTTTAACCTGTGCAGCAGTAATACTGGGTGCCTGGCAATCTACTGGTATTGTGATTGGTCCTTTGGAGGGGGGAGTTGGCACTGAATCTGTCGGCTAGTATACTGGCAATATCTGTTGGCTCAGTATAGGAGGTACCATTGTGCAGTAGCTCAGAGCAAATCTGGGTATTGCCATGGATGTTCTTTACATAACTATATAAGGCCTTGTGGTTGTCTTTACTATCTGCTGCCATTCTGTTTTCATAGCTAGCTTTAGAGGATTTGATGAGGGATTTCAACTTTTTGTTGAGGCTGATAAGGGAGTTTTTCCAGTCTTGGGACTTCACCTTATTCCACATCAGTTCTTCTGTTGTAGAGTTTGTTTATGGCAGGGGACCACCAGATTGGGTTCCTTTTTTTGGAGGAGAGCATCTTTGTTCTATTGGGTATGGCGAGATCCATGCATTTGTGTACATGTTCGTACAGTGCATTGGTGTATGATTCGGTGGTCATGCAACTATTCTGCATTTGCATGGGTGCCATGAACTTATCCACCTCTGTTCTTAGGAGCCCAAAGTTACTTTTGGAGAAGTTTTTCATGGTGGTTACCTTTGCAGGGTGGGGGGAGGGATGTGGATTTCCAAGGTGATTCGTTTGTGGTCAGATCTAACCAGGGAGGAGTTGACTATTGGTTTAGAGCAACAGTCACCGATGTTAGTAATGACCAGGTCAAGGATGTTGCTACCTCTAGTGGGGGTAAGAACGAGCTAGTCCAGGGCATTGGAATTAATGAATTTCAAGAAATGTTGGGCAAGTGTACTGGTACATCAGTAGTTTTCCCAGTTAACGGAGGGGTAGTTGAAGTCACCCACTATGAGTGTGTTAAGTTGGACCCTAATATTCTCCAGGGTGCTTAGGAACATGGAGTGTGAGTCTTGGGACAGGGTTGGGGACCTATAGGAGGCTATGACCTGAATCACTGTCTTACCCAATGTTAGTTGAACCTGAAGTATCTCTGATGCGTTATGTTGGGCTACCAGTCTGAAGGTGTGCACATCCTTTATGAATATGGAAACACCACCACCTTTGGAGCTTTGGTCCAAGTTCTGGGGCTGAAAGGTGTGGAATGAGTTATAGCCTGGTAGTGCAGGGCTGCTTTCTGCTGCCTTGAACCAGGTCTCTGTTATAGCACAAATGTCGATGTTTTCCATTTTAAGGAGTGCTTCAAGCAAGTGCATTTTGAGATTTAGACTTCTAGCGTTGAGCAGCGTGACCCTCAGATAGTATTTGTTTGTAGCTGTTACAGTGGTAATTTGGTCTTTGGAACACCACCTAAAATGGCACTATGGGGGTGGCAAGAGCCTTGGCCAGTATCCGGAAGCCCAGGGGTGACAGATCAAAGCATTGAGATCTGTCAGTAGTGTCATCCCAGTAGACAGATACTGGATCCCCTTAGAATGACACCAGAAACTTAGCCAATTGTTGAAATCAATCATTTTCTGCTTATACTGTGGTATCATTCTGGGTGATGGTAGGATGCTGCTCAAGGTTAGGGTCATACCCGCCTGGGCTACTCCATGTCTCTTTTCATGTAGTCCAGGGAGGTACGTCTCAGGTCATTCAAACCCACATGTACAATGACAGAGTCATATTTGTACCTGTTGTTGAGGGACCTGAGTGCATGCATTATATGACGGATCCTGGCACCTGACAGGCAGCTGACTGTTACTTTCTCCTTAACCTAGTGAGTGGGACATCAGTGTGCCTCACTATCGAGTCACCTATGACTAGTGTGCTGGGCATGCTGTTTTGCTTTAGGGGCTTTGGTTGAGTGGCACACTGTTTAGCAGAGTTACGTGTCTCATGCCACAGTGGTGCAGTGGTGCAGTGGTAGCATTGATGCCTCACAGCAAGAGGTTCTCCCGTTCAATTCTCGGCTGGAGTGTGGGGAGTGCCTTCTGTATGGAGTCTGCATGTCCTCCCCAAGGTTGGGTGGGCGTTCGAAAGACATGCGTAAATGGGCGTGCCTTCGTTGAAGGTTGAATGTCAAGCTTGCACCTCGGCATTCGTCAAAGTCTACTGCCAATCATTAGCTGACCGGAGTTCCGCTGTGGCGACCCCTAACCGGGAAAAGCTGAAAGACAACAACATGTGTCTCGTGATTAGTGTTGTGTTGTGGTGGTCGAGTGCATTTCTGCCTTGGAGGTCTTTGCTGTTTGGGTAGATTTTTATTGAGAGCTTCCGTGAAGGTGGGTGTGTGGTTTGTGTTTTTATGTGAAGGCAGTGTTGTTGTGTATTCTGGAGAGTTATGTGTTCCATGTGGTGTGGTGCAAGTGTTGACCTTCTCCTCTTGACCAGCTGTTCCGGTCTTGGCTGGAGAGTGCATGGCTTCCAGTTTGGATATATAAGTGCATCTCTGGCAAGTCTGACTGTTAGGAGGTAAGAGGAGAGGGTTGTCGATGTACATGAGGCAGTTGCTACATTGCCTCAAGATGCCCAAGTTCACCAGGTTAACAGGAGAAAGCACAAGGTACTGTCCTTTAGACATGCCTGGAGGGATGGGCATTAATAAACCAGTACTGGAGCTGTTTCCTTGTAGAATGATTAGTGCTGGTAGCACTTTTGTGTGCTACAACAATTGCTACAAGAAGTCTGGGATGGTAAAGTCCCAGACTAATAAGCTAGTAAAAGTGCAGGAGAGGAGAGAACTAGCAGATCTAAGGGAAAAATTGAAGAGCAGACTTTGGCACCTCTCAGGAGCTTGCAAACAGCCCTGGATACAACAAATCTGTATCTGGACTAGACTAGTTACAGGAAAGGCAGGAAACAAGCACAACACAGGCTTTTAGACCAGAAAGTTGAAGGAGATGGAAAAAACTGCCCAAACGGCCAATAAACTACAATTTTTGGGCCAGAAATTGCTTCTCTTGTGGTAGATAGGCTACCTAGTGCTTACCATTCCCACAGACAAGCTAGAAGGCTTCCCTCCAACACAGAGGGGGCTCAGAAGCTTACAAACAGTATTGGATACAGCAAATCTGTATCTGGACTAAACTAGTTATAGCAAAGGTGGGAAACAAGCGCAAATGTGGGTTTTTAAACCAGAAAGTTGAAGGAGATGGAAAAAGTGCTCAAACGGCCTATAAACTACAATTTCTGGGCCAGAAACCACTCCTCTTGTGGTAGACAGGCTACCTAGTGCTTACCACTCCCACTAATAAGCTAGATGGCTTCCTTTAACACAGAAAGGCTTGGGGGGCTGAGAAGCTTACAAACAATCCTGGATACAGCAAAACTATATCTGGACTAGACTAGCTACAGGAAAGGTGGGAAACAAGTGCAAACATAGGCTTTTAAACCAGAAGGTTGAAAGAGATGGAAAAAACTGCCCAAATGGCCAATAAACTACAATTTCTGGGCCAGAAACCACTCTTGTGGTAGATAGGCTACCTAGTGCTTACCACTCCCACTGATAAGCTAGAAGGCTTGGGAGGCTCAGAAGCTTACAAACAGTCCTGGATACAGTAAATCTGTAACTAGACTAGTTACAGGAAAGGCAGGAAATAAGCTTAGAATTATTTGTTTTTCTATAAAATCAAACATTTCCCTTAGACCATTTTCTTCTAAACTGAGAATACATTGTTCTGTTTCCTGTGGGCATTCTTCAGAAAGTTCCAGGACATCTGCCTGTGACATGTTCTCTTCAGCTTCAGCCTGCTCCTTCAAACTCATTGGCCCATCCCCCCACAGCATTGCCTGCATCAGAATTGCAACCATTTCCTGCTCCTTCCCTTGCTGTACAACTCCAACTGAACTTTTGTTCTGGTTTCCTACTGAAGGCTTCAGAGCAAGTGATCAGATGCTTCCTGTTCCACCTGTTTCTGGGGACTAATTGCTCCATCATGCTATGCCATTACCTGAGCTGGATTTTGTACACTAATCTTTCACTTCGCAGGTAATCCAGAACTTCAGTTTTGATTTGTTTAACTTCTGCATTACTAATCCTCTTTTCTACTTTCCCCCTTTGTTTCCTTATTTTTTCTGTTGTCAGATTTTCCATATCTGGGTACCTTTGCCTGTATTTCTCTTTAAATGTCTTTGGTGCTACATTTTTCTATGATTAGTTTTTCTTTCTTCTTTGTATAAGTATTGCATCACATCAAATCTCTTTTTTTGTCTATGTAATCCTTTTCATGGATCTATTATATTAATGAACACAAATTTGCTTTTGACAGTTTTTTTTGCGCAAGTATTTTTCTTTCTTTTAATTTCTCTCTTAATCTTCCTGAATATCTTCCATCTGAAAATTCTGGACTTTTTGCATAATAGTAACAATATATAATTTCTTCCTTGTCCTCAAACAGACCACTCTGTCATCTTTATGGCCCTTTTTGACCTGCTATTGTTTGTGTTTTTTGTAGACTACTACTTTCTTCTACAACGGGGGGGGGGGGCATCCTTCCCCTGAGCCTGGCCTTGCTCCATTGTAGGAGTGTTTTCATGTCTTGAGGATTCTACACTGCTATGTTTTTTCAGTCCTGGCACCAGTGCACATGCCATGATTAGGCACTTTTTTATCCCTGGACTTGTGCACCCAGCTGCCTTTTTTATTTTTTTGAACCTACCTCTCTCCATTATATATACTATATAAAATACAGTCTATATATCAGTATTGTCTTGGTGAGATTTTCTGAAAACAGGGTCCACCATGGGAAGGTGCTCAACAACTTGAGGATGACTTCAGTTCCAGCATTACTACTCTCTTTTTCTTGCTGATTTCATCATCTCTCCATTTTGGTTTTACATGGTTTAATTTCTCCAAGTCTTTTCGGTTTCTAGTACCTTAACTGGAATGGACCCCCCCCCCAATTCCTAAGCAAATGTGTGATTAAAGTGCATGAAATTAGTATTGTTTCAGTCTTTGATGTTAGCAAAAAGCACACTTCGCAGCACTCGCAATGTGTCCAGAACTGACTCCTTCTGCAATTGATACAGAGGTTACATATATTGGTAGCATATCTAAATATGACTGCAAATTCTTTTTTATGAGACCCATTGCTCCTACTACTAATGGAACTATCTGTAACAATACATAATTTCTTTCTTATTCTCAGTATTCCACTCTGTTATCTTTATGGCTTTTTTTTGGCCTGTCAGTTTTTGTGTTTTTGTGGACTACCACTTCCTTCTACAATACAGGGGCCATCAGTTTTACCTAGTTTAATTTCTCAAAGTCTTTTAGGTTTCTAATAGCATGACAGGAATAGACCCCATTCCTAAGTCAAAGTATGATTAAAGTTCATGGAATTAGTATTGATTCAATCTTTTATGTTAGCCAAAAGTGCTCTTCACAGTACCGGAATGTGCCCAAAATGTACTCCTTCCGTAATTGATACAGAGTTACATGTATCAGTAGCAGATCTAAATAAGGCTGTAAATTTCTTTTATGACAACTATTGCTTCTGCTACTGTTAGAACTGTTTGGCTATCATTCTTCCACACTGTCCTAATTTCTGCCTACAAATCCTGATATTTCATAACTTTGTGTCTGGGTGTAGCAATTTGTCTATTTTTCATCTATAACTATATATGGCTTTCTTGCACCTATTTTTTGTACTGATTGTAATGGATAATCACATGTGATACAAATGTCATCATTCTCTATAATGTTCTGTAGCTCATGTTTCCAAAGCTTCTCAGCTATTTCAATATTGTAATGTTTGCACAATCCACAGTGCAACAGTCTTGCCACATTATTATGTTTTTCAATATACAAGCCCTCTGCCATTATTGAATCATACAAGGTGACATGATGTGTGACTGTTTCCAATTTTGTTTTGCAGAAAATGGATTTGTCTGTTTCTTCCACATGTTCAATGGACTTTGTACACCAACGTGTATGTAGTCCATTATCCTGGACATCTAATATTAACCTTTCATCTTTTGGTTTAAATTCACCTCTCCGTAACCATTCCTGCATCAAATCCTGATCGACATAAGGTTGTTCCAGGAGTTTTCTGTAGTTGCAACTATATTTATGCCTTTTCCACATTTCTTGTCTTCTCATCTGATCTGTCTCCTTATATTCTTTCTTTTTTTTTTTTTTTTTTTTGGCACTTTCAGTTTCTGCCTGACTTTTTTCTACTTCTGGTTTGGTTTTCGTTCCTGCTTCACACCGATATACTTCTCCAAAACTAAGCAAGGAAGCCATCTTAGATTTGTTTTCTACATCTTTTCAGACATTCTCTATGTTTGGATTTGATAAGGTCAGCAGATATGTATGCAGTCCTATGAGTCCAGATCTATATATGTAATTAGTTTTGAAGATGTCCATACCTCCTTCAGAACGAGGAATATATAATATTGGTGTACACTGATTTTTTTATATATATTATGTGATAAGCATAAAACATTTTTCCTGTTTTCCTGTCCGACTGAAACATTACCTTTTGGGTCCAGTCAATCACACCAAAGTTGTAAATTATAACAGGAAGAGCAAATTGATTTACTGCTTGGACTTTGTTCCTAGTTATCAGGGCTGCTTTCAGTATTAATTTTATAGGTTCATAACAAAATACTAGGCTTACTGCCCTGGAGGGCCATTTTAAGTCTCACCAATAACCCATGATCAGAACTAAATTCTGTACCTTGTGACTATGAGGTGAATACTTTAACTATTATACCAAACCCATCCCCATATTCTAAAATATTCCTTACTGAGTTTTGTTCACATTTGTTCATGTGTTATTGTCAGTCCTTCATCAGTTCCCAAATATTTATACACTCCCTCCTACTCAAGTTCCTTTATATCACATTCTTGTCAAAGACTGACATTAGTGTTGCAGCTTTCCTGCTTTAAATGTTGCTTTTGACCTTATACCAAGACCAAATGACATATCATCTGAGAAAGTTTTGATGAATTCCAGTTGTGCTTTCAGCTCTTCATCTGATGAACTATACAGTTTTAAACCATCCATGAAAAGAAGATGAGAAGTCTTTACACTTTGTTGTTTTCTGGGAGCCAAATTGTAACCATGACCTCATGTGTTCAGCAGACAGTTTAATGGGTTAAGGTTAGGACAAAAGAGCAACAGTGACAAAGACTTACCCTGGAATATCCCCCTTTGAATTTTTATCCCTGGGATAATAATTTGTACTTTATCATGGCTTAGCTGCAAAGTATTTTGTCACTGTCTTATGTTATTGATCGATGTAGGGTGTATCTCATACATTTGTACACATTCTTTTATCCATGAATGTAGGATGCTGTCAAATGCTTTTTGCAGTCTATCCATGCCATACCTAGATTCTTCCCTCTTTACAATTCTCCATTATGACTTTATTTATCAACAAATGATCCTTTGTTCCCTATGACTTTCTTATGTTACCCTTTTGTTCTATTTCCATGATTGATTTTCTTTTTAAATGACTATTGTTGAAGTCTGTTGGCATAGATTCCAGTATATAGTTTATACATTGTTAGAAGGCATGTTATAGGTCTATAGCTTTTAGGATAGCTTGTAGGATCACTCTTAAGGAGGTGTCATTTTCCTGTTTTTAACCAGGTTGGCGTCTGTTCATGGTGTGCATAAAAGTAGTTCTTACTCTGGAATAAATCTTCATGTAAAGATGTTAATACTTTTAGATAGAAATTAGGTATGGCATCTGGGCCTGGGATTTTCCATTTAAGACCTTTCCTTAATTTTCTTTCAATTTCTCTGGCCGGTACATCACCCCATTTCATATTTGAACTCCTTACTATTTCCTTTACTTCTTCTATCCATTCAGCATCTTAGTTATGTTCCACAGGGTCTTCATAGACATTTCTCCAAAATGTGTCCATTTCTACTTTTTTGATGGTGCTTCTATCCCTTTTGCTTTGTTTCCCATTTCCCATTTCCCATTTCCCTAGAAAACATTTTGGGTCTTCAATGAATTGCCTATTTTATCTTCTTAGTTCTTCTGCCTGTGCAGATATCTTTAGTTTATTATTGACAATAGTGTTTTAAATCTGCACATTCCTTTTAGTCTGTCTGTCTTTCTAAGTAGTTTTGTTGATCTGTTTCCTCTTCTGTACGCTTCTAACAGTGCCACTTGTTGTCTTCATTGCTTTATGGTTTTCTGTGTTTGATACTTCCATGATGGCATTTGATTTATTCCCTTTCTTTCCATTATTGCCCTGTATTTTTGTGGTAAGACCTTATTTGTTATTAATTTCGCTACACAGTAATGTATCCTATTTACTTCTGTTATATCACATAATTTCTGTTAATAGTCTTGATTCCTGTGTTCATTTGTTTTATCAGACTTCTAACATTTTGGGTCTTACTGACTTCCTGTAATCTATTTCTTTCATCAGTCTTAATATTTCTATCCATCTCTACTAAATCAAACAACTCTTCCCTTAGATCATTTTCTTCCAAACTGAGGGTACGTTCTTTATTCTACATTTCCTGCATGCATTGACAGTATGGCAGGACTGATTATATTCCATTTTTCTGGGTTATTGCACAGTTAAACAGACACTTTTCAATAGAGGCTGCAATGATTTTACCTTTTTAATTTCTTTAAGCATTTTGGGTTTCTAATACCATGACAAAAATGTACCTCAAATTAAATCAATGTACAATTATAGTTCATTAAATTGATGGTGTTTCTATCTTTGATTTTAGCCAAGAGTGCTCTTCTCAGCAGCTGCAGTGCACCCAGAATTGCACCTTTCCGTAAGTCATAAAAAGCATTAACATGATTTAAGTACAACTGTAACTTTTTTATGAGCCCCATTGCTCCCACTGCTATTGGAACTGTCATTGCTCCCATTTTAGCTGGCAAATCCTGGCATTTTATGATTCTGTCTCTCTCTATACATAAGACGCTGTAATGATATTGCATCTTTATACATTTACAGTGTGGCCAGCAGGCTGATTATACTTCAGTTTTCTGGGTTATTCTGCGGTTAAACAGGCACATATTTTCCTGTTTCTATTAGTTATACAGCTGTGCACTTATTTGTACTCATGAGATCCAGGAATTGATTGCTGTAATGAAGTCTTGGGTCTCTGACACTTGCCACCTATCTGTCTTCATTTCCAGTCTCCAACCTCCCCCAAAACACATCTGCTGTTCAAGTAATTTGTGAATCTTTATTTAGAACTTGGATTTCATAG
The DNA here is from genome assembly GCF_019279795.1 of Protopterus annectens. Lineage (NCBI taxonomy): Eukaryota > Metazoa > Chordata > Ceratodontiformes > Protopteridae > Protopterus > Protopterus annectens. Next base: position 551,817,221 of record NC_056741.1, on the reverse strand, counting down.
TTTAAAATGTTTATAGCTGTATTTTTATCATTATGACTGCAGAAATTTGGTTGTAATATAAGAAATAAATCCAAGTTCGGTCTAGACCACTTTTTCTTGATCTGAACAGTCATACCATCTGTTAAGAAGCTTCAGACACTTTATTTTAAAGCTTGACTTCTTGTCTTTCAAACAAAAGAAAGTTTAACATTTATCTAGTGTGTCTTGGTGAAGCCAGAATATTCAATAAAGACACAATTATATGCACCCTCACTGTGTAAATTAACTTAAGGTTATAATGTTCGGGCATTCCTTTACACTGCCCATATATTATGAAGTAGATTTTAAAAGCTAACTAAAAGTGGGTATTATTTATTTACAAAATGATATATTTTTACATTTGTTGCCTGTTTAGATTTTTAAAACTGTTTATGCCTGCTGAATGCAAGTTCTCTTGTCAGAGGTAACCTAGGAATATGATCTGGTTAAGTGACATGCTTAGAGTAACACAGTAGGCAAATGCAGGCTGAATAAACCAATCCCTAGACTATAAGAACTTGCTCATTAGCAGCTCATAGCCTTAATCCTCTGCATTAAGTGCTAGACTATACATTATATAAATAGTTTGTTTTACTGACTGGGACTTTCATATTGAACTGAGTCCACTCCTGCAGAGGACTTCAAAGAGAAGCTCCAAAACTGAAATAATTTTAGAATACAGAGAAAAAAAATTACTCATCATGAAATATACCTGTCTCAATTTACACTGATAATGTAAGAGCAAGAGGTAATTTTATTGTCAGATTATAATATCTGGACGAAGGTATACAGGTACATGGCTGACACATCTGTTGGAAACATGATGTGCATATGCAGTGGTTTCACCGTACAAAGGAGACCAATGATTGTAAGCAGTGGAGAGTTATAGATTCCAAGCAGCGTATATGTTAAAGCTACTAAAATGTCTCATAATATCACAGTAGTAATCTAATGTTAATAACATTAGTAAGAGGTAGTCATCAAAGTTTCAAGTGAGGCTTTTGTGAAAATTAAGTAACTATCATAACTAGAATGGTTTATCGTAGCTATGGTGACAGTAATGTTTATAGTGAGTGAGAAAACATGAGAGGTTTGTTGTATAGCTATGAAGAGTGTCAAGTACTGAGCTGTGAAGATGTGAGTCTACTGGCTAATGTCAGGGAAGTTGTTAGCTCATTTGATACCAGTTTAGCCACTAGCTAGTGCCAGCTATACAAAGACAAGAGTTCATGCAGACATGTTCTCTGAATTGAACTGTGAGAAGGAATTATTCTGTACACACACACACACACACACACACACACACACACACACACACACACACACACACACACACACACACATATACACACACACACACCTTGCACATGTAAATATTATATAAATAAATATATATGCTTCCCAAATCTATCTGACAAGTTTTGGTACCCTGGGGTTATTTTAAGGGGTATATGTAGGCTTGGGAATATGTGATCAAGCATTTGTAGGTTGTCTGTTTCTACTAGAGACATAGGTTCCAGACCAGGGGTAAATTTCCAATTTCAAATCCACTGGTCCAAGTTATGCTTGAATTGGGTTTGAGAGGAACTCTGCTTCACATGGATGGGAAGCGTGTTCCAGAAAAGAGGTAGTCTCTGAGACACGTACTTGTCCCCGCAATGTGTCCTATTTTGTTGCAGAAGTAGTTTTCTTATTTTTTTCTGTTAGTAACATGTCAAATGTCATTTATTTATTTATTGGCATTTGTTAACCAGGATAGTCCACTGGGCCAGGATGAGCCCATTTTCAGAGGAGGCCTGGGAAGAAAAGCTCCACAATCACAATATAAAATATAAAGATATAAAATTAAATTTGACATAGAATAGGAGTTTACATTTGTACAGCTCCATAAACAGGCACATATAAAAGTAAATTAGAATTAGAAACAGTACAGTTGAAAATAAGAGTTAACAATAGCAGCAATTGAACAATGGTATAGTGCAGAGTAAGGCAATTTAGATAAAAATGGTGAACTTTGTAAAACCTTTATCTTACAGTTGTGGGATGCATACAACATTTAGAAGTTAGTGGATGTTACAGATAAATGGAAAGAATATGATGCGAGTAATAGGAAACATGATCAAAAAGTTAAGTATTGTAGGTTGAGGGTGATTTTTAATTGAAGATTTACAAAAAACTTAGAGAATGTCACTTACTAAATAGTAAGTAATTGATATTGGAGCAATCCATGAAGGTAGAGGAGTTATGAGGGGCTGCAAAGTAAAATTTCAGGAAGCAGGGTACAGCAAGATGCTTAGATTTGATTAAGGGGGTTGCAAACAGGGCAATATCACTGGGGGGATTATTTCTAAGGATACAATCAGGGGATTAACACCATTGATGGGTAGGGTAACAATTTGGTCAAGTAACTGTCATTTAAGATGCCCAAAAATCTCTGGGCATATTTGTTGTTGGTAGTTTGTTTGCTAGTTTTTATGTGGATGGTTGAAGTCACTCGTAAGAAATGTATCTGGCACAAAATTATTAACTTTTCTAACCATGTTAAAGTATTCGCCATGCTCTGAAGAATATATAAACTGGGTTCAATAATTGAACATAATATGTTAATTAATTTTATTAAGACTGCCTATAATTTCAACCAGTTCCAGATTTCTACCATGCAAAATATGACAAGAAGCAACTGGGTTAGAAATAAACATAGGCACTATACCGCAGTTACTAGTGTCTCTTAACTGGTGATAGGCATACCACCCTAGAATGCAGAGAGTTTTGTCACTACACCGGAACAAGTGTAACCATAAGGTAAATCATGTGTAATGTTATTATAATCATTTATTCCTGTCATATTACAAGCATCAAATAGAAGTTGCCTTCAATATTCCCTTAGCTGCAGTAGACTGTCTCTGTCTCCCTGCTGATGTCAAAAGGCTGGTAATCAAAACATAAAAAGAATATTTCTTAATGTGTCGTATACCTGAGTGTAATTTCTGCTGTGTATTGAAACATAAATTAATCAAGCACTGGCAAAAGAAAATAATGTTTATTTTTAATATTTTAAGCATTGATGTGAAAACCTATATGATTTTTTTTTAAATCTTATCAGCAGGAGTTATGTTGTTTTAAGTGATTTTCTGAAGAAGTCTCTGTATGAAATGTAAATGAATCAGAAGCTCTAATTACAGCTACAATAAAATATTTCAGCATTGTTAAGTTCATGGCTTCCAGTGTCTTGGTTTATAACTAGTGTTATTTGGTATTTTATGTCTTTTCTGTTTTAAAACTTGGTAGTTTCATTTCATTTTTGTGGGATAAATGGAATAACACATAAGAGAGCAGAAACACCAGAATAGAAATAGGGTAGGGTCCTGTCATGGCCGAATGCCAGGCCAGATCAGAGGGAGACAACCCAAGCATCACTTACATGGGTGGCCAATATTATGGGATCATTGCTCCCCCTGTGGCCTGATAGGTGGGGTCTGATAGTCACATGGCTCTACCAGTCATTGCCAGAAGTTGTTCCATATTGCTGCTGTGGTATGCATCAAGTTGCTGGGATGCCTCTGAAATTGATGCTGGGAGGCTGGGAGACAAGGGAAGATTCCTCCAACCAACTTTCAGAAGAAGAATATTTGCTTTCTTCCTTCCTGAAAAGAAGATATGAAAGGCACCAGTGACCTCATCCCAGTTACCTCCACAGCAGGGCAGCAGAAGGATCATCATCTTCTTGCTAAGAGGCAGACCTGGCTGCCACTGGAGACTCATTTCCAGAGGCACTGGCTGGCATAGCCTGAGGTGACTTTACTTCTTTATTTATTTATTTATTTCAGTTTGTTAACCATGTAGGAAGACTGGTCCAAGGGCCCTTTTCGGCAATGACCTGGACCAAAAGGCGGGGCAATATACACAAACAATACACAAATATGTCTTTACACTCTGTGTACAATTATGGATTCTTAACAAAGCAGTGTTTGCCAGCTATCCATGCTCATGAAAACATTGTACAAACCTATAGAATAGGATAATCAAAATTGCTAACAAAGTAATATTTGCAGTTGTTCAGCATCAACACTTCCTCTTTCACAACCGGACCTGCAGAAGGACACCACAATGGGAAAAAATGATTACACATACGAGGTACAAACACAATTACAGTTATTCAATGGACTGGTCCAGGCATCATACAAACCTCACTGCTGAGACAAGTGCTGCTCTCATCAGAGCACCCTGTCATATTCAGCTGCACTCCTAAGTATATGTGGTTAAGATGGTAGAAGACAATGGTAATGAAATAAAGTACTGACAGTGCGTTTTCTGTCTCCCATTCCTAAACCTCTGCCTCTCACTAATGAAGCAGCTCAGTGTGGGACCACTTCAGGTCATTTAACTAATTGTGGCACTGCTCTTAACAACTGGTGATGCCACTGGCCTAGCTCACCATTCAACAAGCTTAGCCCAGACACCTGCCTTTCAGAATGGTCTATCATACTTCCTGAAGCTTCTGTGCAGAAAGAACTGGAAAATCCTGCTCTCCTTAACTCACTACATTTTGAGACTTACATTCCTCAGAGCTGAAGTAACTATGGCAACTCACTCATGTGTGCTCAAGAAGAACATATATTTACATTTATGCGTCATGTCACTGCATCACTGTGCTAATACATGTTCATAGCACTACACCATGGAAGTAAAACATGGCTGTTGCACTACATTGCAGTGCTAGGGTTGTATATATGGTGTATGCATGAGGACATTGGTCACATACAATGTGGTCACTGTGACATGCGTGGCTAGCATGTCTCAGTACAGTATTGTACAATGTCAGTAATTCACAGACAGTGGTGCTAACTAGCTTTGTTAGCTCAGCTCCACTAAATGACTCATGTTAGTGTAATAGAAAGCATCAGCCCCACTTTATGCAGCACTTCTTAGTACCACATAATTGAGAAGTAGGGAAATTTCAGAAAAATTTTGTAGACTTGGAACTTCACAGAGTTAAGGAAGGAGTCCTACTTGGAAAAGTACATCAGCAAGAATAGTACAACCCGTGGTGTATGCCAATAAGGGGGGATGATGTCATAATGCATGTTACTGGGCATTCATGATACTGTACCAGCTGTCTCTGGATATGTGGGAGCAACTTGTGTACACCAAAAACATTTAGAAGGGCATACCGTAAAAGGTACAGGATTCCAAGACCATATGTTGAGGTATGTCTGCAGTATGTAAATGGGGAAATGTTATACACAGCACTAATCTCAACTGATAACCATGTGAATGCGGGGAATTGTAGTCATAACTACATAATGTATGTAGGAAGGCTGTGCATAACAACTACTGCATTTGATAAACAGTTACATAAGGGGGGAAGTGGAAAGGAGGCTATGCTCATGGCTAGAGTACATACATAGGGGAGGCTGTACATAGCACTAACAACTGCAGCTAAAATCAGTAGCATAAAGTAGGAGTGGCTGTGGCTATAGGTATGGTCATCCTACAGCAAACCATACACACCTATTAACTAATATGTTTTGCCAGCAGTACAGCTGGTCAACATAGGGTTGATGTCAGCAGAGCACCTGCAGTTGATGATGATGGCAACATGCAAGTGGTATGGTCTAATAACATAGTGGCACTCTGTGCAACATTACATGGGGAGGGGCACTCATGGCAACCATTAAAGAGACCCCAGTACTGGTACACTCTTAGCACACAGCACACAGCTTCACTTGTGTATAACAAAAAATCTGACGTGGCAATCCCTCAAAGTTTTCACCTGTGTCACTAATATACACAGTATCCAAAATGAGTACTACCTCTGAGGTGTGCATGCCCACTGCAGGAGAGAGATGTGGAAGAAACTAAGCACTAATGACTCCAGGACCATAACTAATATGTCTATGACACTGGCCTTTAACCCCTGGATGTCTACACCAGTGATCCAAATATAAACAGCTGCTGCCCACAGCACTGTAGAGACTGTGACGATGCTCTGCAGCTTGCAGGATGACAAGAATTAACTGCACAGTGACATGGGGTAGTGGTGCAGGGGGCACAAAATGTTGCTGAGGTCACTGGTGGCAAATATTTCCTACATCAGTGCATCCATGAGACAAACTGCAACTGCTCTGTCATTATTAACAAAAAAACTTCAAATATTAAGTTATAATACTATAGGGAAGACAGTAATTGAATCCTTAAAGGCTTATGCTTCTTTAATGTAAGAAGAGATCCCAAAATCTTTATCTCAGTTGGCATGTATTAGCTGTGGATAATACCAAAAGGCAATCTGTCCCATTATCAGGTAAAGTCAAAAAGGCTATAGAAATAGATGATTGTGTGCATGTGGTTAAAAACGTATAAGCAGAATAGTCACAGAAGAACTACTGCTTCTTCTAAGTAATAAATCCAAAGCACAAAGGGACAACCAGGATGTACCTCCATTTTAAGAAATATTACAATGTACATTCATTTGATTATTTTGCTATATTATCAGTATAGATGATATAGTAAATTGGTAAGTAACTGATGTATTATTACACTCAGTATCCCTTACATAGGGTTACTTGGAGAGTCCCCTATACAAAATACTGTAAAAAAATAACTGTATTTGCACTCGTATTGGAATCTCTTTACTGCCATTCTGGTCCATTTACACAGTGAATAAATATTTCAGTGAGATATAGGCATGCAATGTCGGCCAAACTGCTGAAGCAAACAGAGCTACTCTGAGGAGCCATTTAGTTTCGTCACTGGCATGTTTAACAATTAATCCTCTGAAAGATGACATACTCTGGGCATGCAGAAAAGCAAATACCCTGACATATTAATAAAGAGGAATGTCAGGCCTGAGATTTTTAACCTGAAAGCCACATTAAGTTATTTTCTGTGGTTTGCTTTTTATCTTAGTAAACTCACAACAGAATGAATTCTAGATAAGTAAACTGTACCACAAGTGTGTGTGATGAAACTTTTCAGACCATTAAGTTTATGTTTTTGTTATGTTTATGCAAAGTGAAGGAGCTGTACTTTCCAAAATGCATTTTTATAGCAGGAGAGATGTATTACAGATAAATGTCTGCAGTCAAAACACAAATGTGAAAGAACATCCCATTCCTCTCATAAGTATCCTATTTTACAAAAGACAGCACAGATGCTCCACACTGAAAATTAATATTTAAAACCATAACAAATGACAAGAGCATTTAAATTCTGCTGCATAGTGGATTATTAACATTGAACATTAGGCCCAAGCTTCTCTATTAGTGTAACCAACTGAAAATTAAAAAATCTAGGATAAGAAACTGCATCTGGACACTTATGTTATATAAAATTTACCAGAATGGAAAATAAACTATCACTGGTGATCTGGTTTGCTATTGATCAATGAATTTAAATTTCAGAAAGTTAACAGTAAGGTATGTACTTAAACATTTCTAATACATGACATACTCTATTTTCCAGAAATTAAAAGAAAATAACCCTGTTATTGTCAACTTCATATAAATAAGAGAAAAATAACATAAGGCAGATTCATACATGAGAACCTATGAGCATAACCCACTTGTTATATGTTTCCATTCTGAGAACACATAATTACAGAGTTATGATCAGAGACTTCTACTCATAATTCTTTGTAATACATGCTGCTTTAATGTACTGTGAGTAACAGAGAAAAGAAAGCTGTAGAACTGAGAAGTGTTTTACACCATTACATATGTAACACAGTTAGTGTTGTCACACAGTCAGAGGACAGAAGTGGAAGTGAAGTGCAACTCTGATTAGCCATCAGCTTTAAAAGCTTTTTAGCTCTTCATTCTGTCACACTTTTTTAGTTGTTTTGTGTTGTGTGGATATTTGTGTGTAGGTGTGCACATGTACGTGTGTGTGTGTGTGTGTGTGTGTGTGTGTGTGTGTGTGTGTGTGTGTGTGTGTGCGTGTGTGTGCAAACATTTTTGACTCTGTTCTTTGGTGGCTGCTGTATGTGCAGTGATGCAAGTCTAGAGCATAAAAATTCTGAAAGGTGCATACAAAAACCTGTTATGCACTTCCCTGATGTCAGAGAAGTGCATAACAAGTTTATCCTTTAGCCATTATCCTTTTACCAGTGGTAAAGCATAATCAGAACACTCCATGCCATATATGTTTGTTATAGTCAAGTTCTTATGTACCAATCTAATTGCTATAAAACAAAGCCAACTTTTATCTGCCATATAGAAAGTAATCACCCAGGAACTGTATCAGAAAGTAACTAGTAGCTATGAAAGCTATAACACACAGAAATTACTGCCACTACTAATCACTAATAGTTTAAAAAGCTGTTGCACATCTCCTCTTATCACAGAAATTTTCTGGGGTGGTGTTTTGTATAATCAACAAAAACTATTCATGTATTAAAAATAACCATTTTTGATGAGATTCATTTGTTATATGTCTTTGAAATTAATGTCAAGAAATTCATTTTGTAAATTCTGCTCTCAAGGTGTATTTCCTGGCATTGATTTCTCAAATACATAAATTAGTGACCTGCTTATAATCTTTTGTGCTATTTATAGTAATCACCACAGTGGCACAGCATTTAGCATTGCTTCCTCAGAACACATAATTCTAAAGTTTAGTTCTTGGCTGGAGCAGTTTCATCTGTGTGGAGTCCACATGTGCTCCCTGTGCCTGTATAAACACATTTTTGTCAAGTGCTCTGGTTTCTTTCCACATTCCAAAGACATGCTGTATGGGAAATGACAATTCTCCAAACTGACTGTATGAGTAGGTTTGTGAATTTTGCAAGAGACTAGCATATTTTTTAGTATTTTAAAATAATTTTTCATCAGTCATGCATTACTTGGTGTCATTGGCGTGCTTGTGTATAAATGGAAAAACTACTGAAGAGATTGTTGGGAAAATGTTTAATTTGGTGTCAGTGCTTGTGCATACATATATGAACTACTGAAGGGGTTGCTGTGGAAATCCTTAATTTGGACAGAGGTAGCTTATAAACACCCGGCCCTCAATGTACTCTTTAGATACAGGATATCATTATTATTTCAGGAAAACTTGGCTAGGCTTAGAAAGGTCCCCCAAGATCATTAGCCTAGTAACAATCTATGAATCTATGATATATTCTTGACTAATAACATAATAATTCAATTTTCATATATCCAAGAAAATCATCTTATTCCTTAAAAAGGAAAATCAGATATCACAGGTAGGGAAAACAGAGAGAGAGGGATAACAGAATAAGGAAAGACGTTTGAAATGTTAAAATAATAGATTAAGGGGAGAGAGCCATTAGAAAACACAACAGGAAAAAAAACAGAACATAGCCTAAAGGGAAGGTATGCTAGGAAAAACAAATAAAAAGATCTCCTAGTAGATTATAAACAAGCACAATTACTTTTGAAAATTCCAAATGATCTTCAGTTTTTAGTCTTGAGCTACCTTGTAACAACCTGCTTCAGTCAATAAATTCCAACTATCTCATTTCAGTCCTTAAGAAAGTGGTTGATCTTAAGGCAATATAAACAATCTTTTTCCATGAACATTGACTCTAGATGATTGTCACTGTTGAAGTGACGCACCTGGCTCCATATGCAAAAAGGGGAAAAAGAGGGTGTGGATGGATGGATGGATGGATGGATGGATGGATGGATGGATGGATAATCAATCTTTTGCAGCTGCAGATTTAATTAAAAACTTGCTTCTCACTGTATATTGTACGTTTTCTGTACATTATTCATTCTATACAGAAGAATGGAATTCTTACACAGAAATATGGAATTCAGGAATGGAAATCAAACCAGAAGTAGATAGAAATCAGGTGGCAACTGAATGTGCCAATAAACAAAAGAAAGAATATAAGGTGAAGGAGCAGATGAGAAGGTAAGAAATGAGGAAAATACATAAATATAGTTGCAAGTATAGAAAACTTCTGGAAGAACCTCATGTTGATAAGGAACGAATGAATGGTTAAGGAGAGGCAAATTCAAACCAAGAGATGAAAGGTTAATATTAGCAACCCAAGACAGTGGGCTACATACACACTGGTTTACAAAGTCCATTGAACATGTGGGAGAAACAGATAAATGTAGGTTTTGTAAAACAGATTTGGAAACAGTTGCACACCTCATTGCTGGTTGTGACATACTAATGGCAGAAGGAATGTATACTGAAATTCATAATAATGTGGCAAGACAGTTGCGCTGGGGATAGTGCAAACATTATGGTATTGAAGTGGCTGAAAAACACTGTGAACATGAGCCACAAAGCATTATAGAAAATTATGTCTATATCACATGGGATCACTCATTGCCAACAATTCAAAAGATAGATGCTAGAAACCCAGACATAGTGGTCCAGGAAAAGAAGACAAAAGTAGCATTGATCACTGAAATCACCACACCCAGTGACTAGAGTATTGCATACAGAGTGACACAAAGTCATAAAATATCAGGATTTGCAGACAGAAATGAGAGCAATGTGGAAGAAAGATACCCAGACAGTTCCAGTAGTAGTAGGAGCAATGGGTCTTATAAGAAAGAATTTACAATTGTATTTAGATATGTTACCACTACATGTAACCCCATATGAATTGCAGAAGGAGTCATTACTTGACACATTGCGGGTGCTGCGAAGAGCACTTCTGGCTGACATCAAAGATTGAAACAATACTAATTTCATGAACTTTAATCATACTTTGACTTAGGAATGGGGTCCATTCCCATCATGGTGTTAGAAACCCAAAAGACTTAGAGAAATTATAAAGGTGTATAATGATGAAGAGTTACTGCAGCTATAGTTTTATCAACAGGATTCTTTATTTAATAGACCATTCACTAAACTGAGGGCAAACCTACTAACAATGCAAGATAGCATCTTGATACTTACAGTGGTGGCATGACCACTAATCTGAAAGATATCAACCTTCTGACACTTGCAGTGGTGACAAGGATTAAAAAAGAATATAACAAAACGTAGATTGTTTTAGGCCAGTAAGGAATTCCAGTTAAAATTTTATACTGAACAGCTAGAACCCTTACTGAAATACAAAGCAAATATCAGCATTTATTTCATGTTATGATAATTTACATGTAATGACATAATCATTCATTTGCACTGATCAAAATACTCTGATTAAAGACAACAACAATTTGAATGATACTGAAACAAGGTTATAGATTCATCCACCAGTTTCTGTACTTTTGATGGATAACTGGACTGCTATTTTTAGATAAAGAGAAGAAATAATATGCATACAGGAAGTATGCATAAACGAAGAAGATGCTGCAAAAATGAATTATGCAATTACTAGCATTAACATATCTGATCCATTGATATAAGAGCATTGTTATAGCAAATCAGGCAGACAAACTTCTTTCTTGTAAACCCTGATATATATATATATATATATATATATATATATATATATATATATATATATATATATATATATATATCTGTGTTATTTTAATATCGGCATTAGTAGAGATAATTATAATAACCCCAGAAGTTTTGCTCATATATGAGTTAATTATACCCTGACTAATTATTTTCTTAGTTTTCATTTTTTACAGCATCTTCGATTATTTGCATGTACCCCCAGTAATAATATTACTTCTGTACTTTTACTCAAATAAGACATGACTTTGCGCGTTTGTTTTTTTTTATTTTATTATTTTATTGTGTTTTGCACCACTGACACTTTTGAATAAATCATACATTTCTATATATCTAAGCAACATTATATTTTTGACACATATGAAATATATAGTTCCCAAATGCTTTCCTTAGAGCAGTTTGCAAATGGTGGTTGGTAAGGTAAGGACAGTCTAGGTAAAGCTAAACATGGCAGACATAAAACACTCCACTTATGTTATTGTCCATTGGTATCCCATTGGAGTTATGGGAATGAGGTAAATGTTCCTTGCCCCTCAGTGAAATTCGTCATGCACTTCTTACTCTATAGTTCTTAGTCTTAAGTTCCAACCCAGCTTCAGTTACAGAATGAAAAGTCAAAAAGCCTTGCTAGATGACATTTGATATCACTGTGAATTGAAAAAGCCTTGCCAAATGACCTTTAATATCACAGGGAATATAAATTATGATTTCAAATTATTTTGTCAGAAAGGACTTCTTAACCCAGAAAACTTTATTTTGCATCAAATCAAATCATCACCTGTTATAAAAATTGTTCCTTCAAGGTACATTTCCTTATTATTTTTTTCATTGCTCACTGGAACTTGTGTTTATCTTTATAGAATGTGAACTTCATTATTACAAGTCAGAGCATTGAGTTTACTTGAAATCTTGTGTCACTTTGGTGTAACCTGTATAAAGTATCTGTTGGGTCTCTGTAAGTTCTAAAATTTTATAATAAATTTATGAATAGCAATTTCCTTTGGTAGTTATACAATTGTACAGGAACTTGGAAATTAGAAAAACTTGCCTAGAAAAATCAAATGAAACAAGGGGAACCTTTAATAAAATAACAGGTAAATGTTTTCCTTCTATAAAATAAATGTAAGAATGTTATCAGCTAGGTACTTGTATGAACTTGCTAAAAATTGTTGGGTCAGCCAGACAAAAGATGAATAAATTAGGGATAGAATATTGATTGGACTAGATGTTACCGAAGTGTCTCAAAAGTTACAGCTAGAAGTGAATTTAACTCAATAAATACAATTCACATTGTTGTGTTTAAGGTAAAATGCAAAGAAAATGGCAAATTCAGTAAAAAAAAAAATCATACTGACCAAAGTAAGTGTGTGTATGAGAAACAGTGTAAATGGAATCTGTTCAAATGCACAACATATAGGCATTCACATACTGAGTTAGAGCTTGTGCTACATATGATAAAAGGTATAAGAAATGTAACAAGATGGGACATTTGCTGCTGCTGTGTGTAAAACTAAACTAGTAAAACAAATAACCACTAAGAATTAAACTGGGGAAAGTGTTCAGAAAACAATTTTTCCTGGGTTCAGTGAATCAGACTGGCAAGTCAAAGTACCATAGCATGGAACCCTGATAAGCTTTAAAATAGAAACAGTGCATCATGTAGCATTTATAGAAGCATTGCAAAGTGACCACAGTAGCATGAAGCAGAAATGGAAAAACTTAGCCCTGCGGGCAAACCAATATGTGTGGAAAGATGCCTAGCAGTGTTTGAGTAGAAAGGGCGCACATATGAATTCTTGACCCATGCATAAATAATCTGTTTAGGAGGACTGTAGCATGCAAATTGGTGGTGGTGGTGATGGGGTGATTGACAGAATAAATTAAACTTAATGTAAATGTGTTTGATGAAGCTGTTATGCTTACTTGTGAACCAGTAAAGATAAAGTCGAAGCTTGATACTGCCTCTTATGCCTTGACTATACCTAGAAAAGTATAATTTTAGTACTCTAAAAATTAGAAATAGAACTTAAACCTATGCAAGCATTTGGCACAAAGGAAAGTGTGAACTGAATGAATGATGTGCATTTTTGCTTACAGTTACCAAAAAGAATTGACGTTTGAAGATACATATCGACTTAAGAAAATTAAATAAGGCAGTCCTAGCAGACAGGTCCATTCTATTCATCCTAGTGAATATTGTACCTAAGCTGGTTAGTGCCAGAGTGTTCCCCATATCAGAACCTCAAGTGGGTATTAGCAGGTACCCTTAGACAGACATTTGGTTTAACTTCAGCACCAGAAGCATTTCAAGATTAGATGAGCAATCTGTTGAAAGGGCATGAAGGTGTTTTTGTTGTTGCTGTGAATGACATGATGGTGTATCCATCTGGTCCTAATAAAGAAACATGACATGAGATTGAAGGCAGTGCTCTATTTATTTATTTGTTTATTTCCAGTTTGGTGACCGGAGACGTCCACTGGGCTCTAAGAGCCCGTTTTCAGTGGAGGCCCGGGAAGAAAAGTTCCATAGTACAAAGTATACACTACATAATACAGAATACATGGTACAAAGTAAAAGATACATAGTTCAAAGTCAAACAATTCAATACACATTTGCTAAAAGGTCTGAATAGCTCATAATAAAAGTATAAACTACATAATTCAGAATACATATTACAAAGTAGCACATAATTCAGAAAACATAGTACAAAGTAGAAGCAACATAGTTCAAAGTGAACAAGAGTCAATACATAGTTAATAAAAGGCGCAATAAGCATCTTGTGGGTATAACATGGCAAGTAAGAACAGCTGGGCTGCAATATATATATATATATATATATATATATATATATATATATATATATATATATATATATATATCTTACATATTTACATGTTTGTAGGTTGAGAACAGTTGTAGAGGGTAGAATTTGTTCGTAGGCTAAAAATGTTAGATAGTGATCTGAGAGTAGTTATTTGGGAATAGATCCCTGGTAAGTAAGGGAAATGGGACTTTGGATGTGATAAGTTAGGTAGGTAGTATGCAATTGCACTTCCAGCTATGGGAGAGGTGAGAACGGAGCTGGAATTTGAAGAGTTCAAAGTTTTCAGAGATTCTTAGGGATGGAGGGAGGGAGTTCCATTTTTTGGCTAAGGTAACGGATAGAAGTAGCTGCTCAGCAGGATGATTTGGTTTATACACTGAGATTAGGTTTTGGAGGACAGATCTTAGGGGTCTGAGAGGGGTATATGAAGGTAAAATGTTAGCAAGTGCTGGACATGCATTACATTTGAAAATAAGCTTGTGGGCTGTACAGAGTTGGAGGTAGTTCAGGTGATTGGGAAGTTCTAGCCATTTCAGCTGATGAAGGTGTATACAGTGGTGAGTAGAGAATTTGGATGAGGTTGCAAACTTTGAGATTTTGTTGTAGCAGCTTTCTAGTTTAGAAGTGTTAGAGGAAGATAGGTTGGTTAGTAAGGGAGCACCATACATCAGAGAGGGTAGTAAGTAGGTTGAGGCCAGGGTCTGTTTAGTTAAGGAGGAGAGGAAGTGTGAGTTTCTGTACAGCATGCCAATTTTCTGATGTGTTTTTTAATATTTAGTTGAATGTGGGTATCAAATTTTAGATTCTCATCAATAGTAACCCCAAGAAGTTTGGCAAAAGGGACAATTTCTATAGTGGATTTAGCATGGCTGAAAATTTTGAAGGAAGTTTTGTCAAGAAGGATATATTTTAAAGGGGTGAATAGTAGGATTTTAGATTTATTGGCATGTAGGGAGAGATGGTTTTGAAGCATCCAGTTCTCAGTAGTTGAGAAAGCAGTTTGAGTTATAGTTTTGAGCTCAAGGAGGTTGGAGGCAGAGCAAACTAGTGTGGAGTCATCTGTGTATTGTACTATTCTGGTGTTGGGAATGGATGTGTGGAAATCATTAATGAAAATATTAAAGAGCATAGGGCTGAGTAGGTATCCCTGGGGTACCCCAGTTGGGGTTGGAAGGAAGGCAGAGGTACCAGTTTTCCATTTCACAGCCTGGGATCTATCAGAGAGGTAGCTGCTAAACCAGCTGATGCTGTTTTGTGAAAGGTTAAATTTAGAAAGGTGGGTATGGGAGATAGTATCAAAAGCTTTGGAGAGGTCAAGGAGGACCGTGGATACTAGATTTCCAGAGTCACAGGTGTGGTTTACTATGTCTAGAAATGAAAGAAGAGCTGTTACTGTGCTATGGCGAGGACAGAACCCATGTTGTGTTGGGGTGAGGAGTTGGTTATTTGTGAGGAATGGCATTAGCTGGAGGTGGATACATTTCTCAAGAAGGTTTCAAATAGGAGATAGTATTGCTATGGGTCGGAAGTTGGAGAAGTTATTATTTTTGCCTCCTTTGTGGAAGGGTAGGATGAAGGCGGAACGCCATAGTTTAGGGACATAAGATTCCTGTATTGATCTGTTGATAAGTATACTAATGGGAATGTCAATGCTGTCTGCTGCTAGTTTTAGAAAGCTAGAGGGGATATTGTCAGGGGCATTGGAGCAAGGCTTAAGTTTTGAGAGAAGTTTCTTATGTATGAAGTGAGGATGGGTTTGAGATGAAAATTAGGAGAGTTTAGGATGAGAGATTGGGGAGAGGAATTGAGGTGGGGGGAGGTGTTGTTGTTAGGGAAGGTTTTGGTAAGCTCTGCTATGGAGTTAGTAAAGAAAGAGTTGAACTGTGCGGCTATTTCTGTGTCAGGCTTGCTGGTGTCAGGGCAAGGATTGTTTTTGGTACCTGGATTAAGAAGGGAGTTGATGGATTTCCAGAATTATTTGGGATTTGTGGAATGAGTGTTCTGGAGTTTAATATAGTATGATTTTTTGTCCTGTGTAATACGTTTTTTTGGCTAGGTTGCAGAGTTGTTTGTATTTAAAAAGGGTGTTAGGATGTTTGTTGCAGTGATAGAGTTTCCAGGTCTTGTCCCTTTGTAGCATGAGAGTTTTGGTATCCTTAGTAAGCCAGGGGGCAGAATTGGTCTTTATCCATTTTGTTCTTGGAGGGGCCTGGGAGTTTAGGGTATCTATGAAGGTTGAGTAGAAGAATTCTACAGCGTTATCTAGAGGCAGGGTTTTTAGATTGTCCCAGTTTATAAGTTTTAGAGAGTTGGAGAAACTTGTGGCATTGAAGTTAGTGAAATTCTGGGTCTGTATATATTGGTGTAGGTGAGGAAAGGATGGAGTTGATCTATGGATGAAGGCTGGTAAGTGATCGCTAATGGAGTCTGGTAATGTGCCTGTGAGGGAGATGTTGTTTGGGTGTGAGACAAGGATCCAGTCCAGTATGGAGCCTGGGGGGGTTATTTTTATTGGGTCTAGTTATAGCATTAGTAAGTTGAGAGAAGTTATATAGATTGATGGATATGGTGGGGGTTTTGGCAGTAATTTTATTCCAATCGATCTTAACATCTCCTAGAATATATGTCTCATACTTGATATTGGTTGAGGCCCATTGAAGAATTTCCTTTAGAGTATTGATATTATTTCCTGGGGGAATATAGAGGGCTATGACACAAATGTTTGTATGATTATTTAGTTTAAGGGTGCCTATGACTAGTTCAGCGTTGTTGAATTGTGGAATTGGATTTTGGTAGGGGTGATGGAGAGTAGGCTGGAGTAAATAGGGGCTACTCCTCCTCCCTTTTTTTGGGGTGATCATGTCTGAGAGTTTGAAAACCTGGAGGTAGGAATTCTGAGTCATCTATATTGGGTTTTAACCATGTCTCTGATATGGCTACTATGTCAGGTTGGGTATGGTATAGCCATGCATGAAAGAGGCCTGTTTTGCTGTTTAGACTCTGTACATTGATAGTTAGGAGTTTGAGATATTTAGGGTTGGAAATATGGGTGGTAGTAGGGGTGGTTGGGGTGTTGTTTATAGTAGGTCCTGGGTTGGGGTGTATGTCACCTGCTAGGCATAGGAGGTTGAAGGGGAATGAGATAAGGGTTTTGTGTTTACTTTTGGAGCATATTGAGAGGAATAGTAATGATTTAGAAGTTTGATGTTTCATAGAGGTAGGATGTTTTAGTTTGAAGCAGAGAAGTGGGTGTAGTTGTATTAGGTTGGGAGATATTGTGTGGAAGTGAGATAAGATAAAAGAATGAGTGTTGGTAAGGGTGATGGTAGGATGAGGGGGGATAAGATTGAGAGTGGTATTCTGAGAGATGAATAAGAGGTAGCATTGTATAGAGGAATTAGAAGTATTAGACAGAGGCTAGGGATGAGGGGTGTAACAAGGCATGGTGCAGTGTAGGATTACAGAAAGAAATAGTAGGTGGGTTTGTGAGTGAAGGAGTGGGGAAGTGGAGAAGTAGATAAATGTAAGGAATGTATGTGAGTGTAAGAGGGAGGGGTGTAGAAGAGGGTGAGAGTATCTTGTTGATTGGGAAAGGGAGGGAAATGGTATTGGGTGATTGGAGGGGAGGGGCTTGAGAGGAGATGTGTGTTGCTTGGTAGGGGGAAGGGGAGGGGTTATGCAGCTACAATAAAGGTAGGAGTAGTGGGGGTGGGTGAGATTTGGGGGTAGGGTAGGGGAGCGGAGTGAGCCCGCAGGGCGAACGGAGTGGGTAGACCCAAGGAATGATGACAGCAGGACAGAAAACAATCAGTCTGGTGGAGATAAGTACAGAGGGAGGTAAGCAGGATGGTTAACGGGATACTTGTGGTACCATACTAAGGTAAGGGAGAGGACAAGTATCAGAGCTGGATGGAGGGTAGGACTGATACTAAGTAGTTAAAGAGAGAGAAATGGCTATTAAGATGTTATAGTGAGTGAGAAGGAGAGGGAGAAGAGAGGTTGTAGATGGATAGACAGTGCCATCTATTGGACAATTCTTGTAATTGTAGGGAGAGGAACCACTATATCAATTAAATAGATGAAGGGAGCAAGGCGACTCTGATATAGGGAAGGAAAAAGCCAGGGATGAGGCAGGTATGAGGAGATTCACAAATATAAGGGTAAGGGTATGGCTGCTGGGTATTATGGCTGGGATCCTTTACCAACACCTGGCAAGTGGTTGAGCAATTTTTACAAGCAGAATTACATTAGGTATGGCAGCATATTACATACTTTCTTTAATCCTTTAATTACACTTCTGGGAGAAGGTAGGACTGTCCCTGTAGGGAGTCAGGCAGACAGGTTAAGACGTGATATCTTGAGAATGACCTTGAATGTCCAGGAGGGCTGGGCCAGTCGACAAAGTAAAACTGGGTAAAGAAGGTTGAAGAGTTTCTTTAATCCTTTAATTACACTTCTGGGAGAAGGTAGGACTGTCCCTGTAGGGAGTCAGGCAGACAAGGTAAGACGTGATATCTTGAGAATGGTCTTGAATGTCCAGGAGGGCTGGGCCAGTAGACAAAGTAAAACTGGGTAAAGAAGGTTGAAGAGTGTCAGAAAAATATGTATTAATGTGTGTATTAGTAATATGCTTAGTGCATTTAGAGCTTGAAAAGGGTTAACACATTTATTCTATTTCATACTGCATAAATCTGTACAAACTGCAGATCCTTTCTGACCTTGTATTGTTAGCTGAAATCTTTGCTTGTGCCTTAGAAATTTACTGAGAAGCAGATGATTTCTGCTTGCGTTAAAAAAATAATGAATAAAACAATACTACTTGTATAAAACTTAGACAAGGAGTTCCGCTTGTGCTGTGAAAAAATACACAGCTGTAAAAGCTATAGATAAATAGGACAAAGCCTGCTTAAAAATATAAACTGCAATCAGCATTTGCTTGTATCTGAGTTAGAAAAGTACCTTAAAATGTAACACTGTACAATAAAAGCTTGTAAACGGATTAGTGGCCACCAAGGCCAGGTTGTTTTTCTCAAAATGTTTCTCACAAATCTAGTCATGTCAGCAGAAAATCTGAGTAGCATCTGCTGTAAAACAATACTGAAAGTTGTGTTCAATTACGTCAGCAATAGAAGGTCAGGTCTTGTAAAACAGTATAAAAATAGCATGTTTCCTGTTAGTAGTTAGACAAATCCTTGCATTTGCATGTTTTTGTCTCCTTGCAGCAAGTAATTAAATGTGCCTTAACTGAACCTTATGTGTATTTGTCTTTAAAGTTTTTTCCTTTGACAGATTGGACCTTCGGACCGGAAACCCTCACTTCGCCTCGGATCAGACAGGCCAGGTGGCTTGAAACCGTACGGGGAAGAAACCACATTGGTTCTTCTTAGTTGAAAAGCCCTCCGACTGAATTGTCATACAAAAGAGGCCAGCCACTTTCTGATCTGCGACTGAAGGACGGGTTTACTCGAACCAGGTGATCAATCACAAAGGCTCAGATAAGGTAAATCTACCTTTTTTTTCTGTTTTAGATCAGGGACTAGATTTGTATTTATTTTGTTAAGACTTTGTTTATACAAGTCAGGGACAATAAAAATTACTGTCTTGTCATAAATCAGGAAAACAGAGCAAGTAGGCAGTCATTCTAAAGAGACTATAACAAAATCCGTGGTACCACGTTAAAAATAAAGAGTTACGTAACGATTAAAAGGGTAAAACAAAATGGGTAATAATTGTACAAAAAAATCCCAAAATCCGCCGTTAACCAAAGATGCAAAATACATGCTGTTACAGCGTGCTGATAATATTAAATACTACTCAAAATGGGTTAATAAGTATAAATTTAATGGTAAATTAAAAAAATCCTCGCTTGTCAAACTTGTCAAACAGCTTAAAACCGATTCTAAAAATCGGGTAAAAAAGCAACGTCAATTAGGGATTTCTCAGGCACACAGGTGGATTGAGGAAGTAAACCAAAGGAAACAAAAGAGTAATAATTCAAAAGCAATGTTTTTAGATAAAGAGAACAATAACTTAGTAATAGCATCGGCTCTTCCACCTCCCTTACAAAAATATAAAGCAAGTGAACAAGTTAGTCCACCCCGCGATATCCTGCTGTCACTGTAAGTAGAGACACTACAAAAGCAAAACCGTTTATTAAAAATCCCGTCGAGACCAGGTCTCGAACACGGGCAAGTAACTCAAAAGGGGACATTAAGTTACATCAAATGGATAAAAATTCACGATCTATGAGTAAAAAAAAAATATGCCTACTTATAAAGGTGCCTAATCCTCAGGCAGGACAAAAAGGTCAAGACCCAACTATTCTAGTGTATAGACCCTGGACTCCAAAAAACATCCAAAAAGCCACTGAAAAAATTCCCCATCCAAAAGTTAATTTTAGAATGTTTTTAAAAGATTTGCAAAAAATAAGGCTAAGTTATAATTTAAACAAAAAAGAGGTAGTCAGACAAATTGTAAAACCGGATTGGCACATGATTAGTGGCAACTAAAATCCCTGTGACGCTGCGTTCCGGCCCCTCCCACATAGCAGCCAAAATTAAACAACAGAGTAAAAGTTCTTACAGACCAAATCTCTAAAAAATAAAAGCCTAGGGCAGACTGGACTTGCATTAATCAATGCATCCAACAAGAAGGTGAAACTGTTGACAAATATTATGCCAGACTGTTAAAATGTTTTAATAACCACTGTAAAATGCAGGTTCCTAAAGATCAGACACACGATTCCCCATATAAGCAGCAGTTAAAAAATGTATTTTTACAATGCAGTATTGCACCCATAAGCAGCTTTATTACAAAGCACATGGTAGATCATTGTACAAGCAGGTTACAGCCATTACTTAAATATGCTAGGCATGCCAAAAGGCATTTTAATAGCAAAAAAAAAAAAAAGCCCAAGTATTTTCTGTAAAAGATGGAACAAAAGTTTATGTAGTACAGTCCAGAAATAAGGGCAAAAAAATGCCCAAAAAAAACAAACAATCTGATCAGCGATCAGAGGACTTTAAAGGGCGAAAAAAAAGGGTAAATGTTTTAAATGCAGTAAAAAGAGACACTTGGTAAGGGATTGCAAAAAAAAACAAAAAGGCAACCACGGAAGACAAGGAGGGTAAAGACTGACTATATGATAGTCGGGAATCACTAAAAGGAGATAGCAAAAAAAAGACAAATAAAAATGTGATAGAGGGAGTAGAGGATGTGACAAAAAAAAATAAAAAAAGTGCAGGAAGTCACGGATAGTAAAACAAATAAAATATTGGATTTGGCTTTATTGAGCTTAAAGCTCTATTTAGCAGACACAAAACCAGAAGTTACACTCCTGGTAAAAAAAAAAATAGTCAAATTCTTGTGTGACTCAGGGGCATCATGGACCCTAATACATCCCTCCAAACTGCCAGAAAACTCAGAGTCACTTGATTACATACTAGTAAAAGCAACTAATGGACAGCTGTATCAGGAGCCCCTCTCCCATAATATTGTGATAACTGATCCTGTTTCAGGATTGACCCCAAAAAAGCAAAATTGTTGTTTCTGCAAAATGCCCAGACCTTATGCAGCTATTTGGTATAGCAGTAGTTCCGACTATGCAGGGTATAAAAGCACAGCGACAAATTGATACCTTTACAGTGCAAACGGAGGGTAAAATGTTTTATTAGTACAGCCAGAACTTGGTTACGACTGGTCCAGGGACAGTGACCAAAGAGTTAATAAACGTAGCCATCAGCAAGTTCCCCTCCCTTGACACTGATAAACAACATTTGTTGCACTGTACTCTGTATTATTGTAACACACCAAGACCTGATAAAAAATATAAGCAAAAATTGTTTAAAAATCATGCAAACAGATTGATATTACGTAATCTGTACTGGGACACAGAAGGGAACAGTGTAGTCAGCTGTTCATTGCCCCAAGAGTTCATTTCACTTTATAAATCTAATCGATTACCACATGTTAGCTTAACTAAAGACAAAAATGTAAAATGGGTAGACTTGAAAAAAAAATCACAAGATAAAAAAAGCAGACAGAGTTAAAACTGTCAGAACAGTGAATACAAATGCAAAAGTTAAATTAAATAACTCAGACCCACCCAGCTGTATACTTGGAGTCTAGCAAGGACAGCTGATTAGCACTCCTATTAAAAAAAAAAATGCCTTACAAAATATACCAAAAATTCTTTGGGCAACAGAAAAGTCAAATGTAGGACTTATTTGTACAGCGAGACCAGTCAGCATTTAGACCGCAAAAAAGACAGTATCCCTTAAAAAAAGGTGCAGAGGTAAAAAATCAAACCTATTATAGCAGCTTTACTTAAAAAAGGGGTACTGGTGGAATCTCCTGATTCACCATTTAACACACCCTTATTTCCTGTTAGAAAAGCGAATAAAAAGTGGCATATGGTCCAAGATTTACAGCTGTAAATGCAGTAATACCAAGGGCACCTACGGTGCCAGACCCACACACCCTGTTAAATGATTTAAAACCTCAACAGAAATATTTTTCTGTGGTAAATATCAGCAATGCGTTCTTCTTGATACCAATACACCCTGACAGCCAGTATTAGTTTGCATTCACATTTCAGGAAAAAAGTTATACATATACGCGACTACCACAGGGGTATTGTAAAAGTCCAACAATATTCTCACAAAAAATGGCAAGCAACTTGGCGAGATTTACCCCACCAAAAGGTTGCCAGATTTTGCTTTATGTTAATGATATCCTGCTGGCAGCCCCCACCCAGCAAGATTGTAAAACAAATACCATAGTGCTATTACAATTTTTAGCCACTAAAAGACATAAAGTAAACAAAAATAAACTGCAGCTTTAAAAAAAAACAAGTTAAATACCTAAAATATATAATATCCAAGAAGGGTAGGACATTAAATGAGGACAAAAAAGTAGCGATTTTGCAAGCACCAAAACCCACTACCAAAAAAAAATGATGTCCTTCCTGGGTAAGACTAATTTTTGTCGGAGATGAATTCCAAACTATGCCTTAAAATCTGCACCATTGACTAACCTGATTTATAAAAAGCCTATGGCAGCACAGAATTTGTTACAATAAACACCAAAATCAAAATTTGCTTTCTGCAAACTAAAACAGTTAATAGCGTCCTCATTAGTTTTGAGATTACCAAACTATCATAAAAGTTTTTTCTAAACTGTAAATTGTAAGCAAGGTTATATGACATCAGTGTTAACACAGCAGCATGGAGACAAGCAATGCCCTATTGCTTATTATTCATCACAACTGGACCCAGTGGCACGGTCTTTACCTCACTGTGTACAAGCAGTAGTTGCAGCTGCAATGGCAGTACAGGCTTCGGCCTCAGTAGTTTTGTTCCACCCTCTCACATTGAGAGTGCCTCATGTAGTCGTGATTATTTTACTGCAAGAAAAGGTAGCATATCTTTCCCCTGCTAGGCATCTTTCCTGTATGACTATATTGTTAAGCCAACCTCATATGACAATTAAACGATGTACGACTTTAAACCCTTCTACCTTGCTCCCAACCCCTGCAAATGGCACACCACATAACTGCCTGCAGGTGATTAAGCAAAAGACACTGCCTAAAAAAAATATCATGGATGTCCCCTTAAATAATGCCGAGGTGACATACTATGTAGATGGCTCGTGCAAAAGGTGTCCTGCAGGACAAAACCTAGTAGGATATGCAGTAGTTTCTGATACTGACATTATAAAAGCAAAATCTTTGCCACGCAATTTATCTGCACAGGCAGCAAAATTTATTTCCTTGACATGGGCATGTACCTTAGCAAAGGGTAAATGTGTAAACATTTTTACTGACAGCCAGTACGCTTTTTCTACTGTACATGTTTTTGCGCAACAGTGAAAAAAATCAAAAAATAATAACATCTACTGGCAGACCAATCAATCATGCACAGTTTATTTTAGATCTTTTAAAATCTATTCAGTTACCTCAAAAAGTAGCTATTTGTAAATGCACAGCTCATACCAAGCAACAGGACAGAATTTCAAAAGGTAATGCGAGAGCTAATACAGCTGCAAAAGTATTTCTTTTAAATAAGAAATTACAATCCTCTAAAATGTTATACTTAAAAATGTTAAAAACAATGCAAACACTTACTACGCAAGTTAAAAAACAAAAATGGGTAAAACAAAAAGCAATTCTCAAAAAGGGGCTGTACATCTCTAAAAAAAAAAACAATATTGCCGTCTAATTTGTTTAGATATGCAGCTTTGTTGAGCCATGGGCAGTGCCATGTCTCAACAGGGGGGATGGTACAGCTGGTGAACTAAGTGTTCACGACATATGGATTCTCAAACTACTCTAAAAAATTCTGCTCGATGTGCCATGTTTGTAATAAACATCATGCACAAGGGGCGTTGAAGCCCAAGCAAGGGAGTTTCCCTACACCACCGTATCCGTTTCATACTATCTGTATGAATTTTATAGAGTTGAATAAATGTGAAAATAAGAAGTACTGTCTTGCCATTGTAGATATGTTTTCCAGATGGGTGAAAGCCTTTCCGACTAAAACTCCAGATGCTGCAACTTTGGCCAAATTTCTTGTTAAAGAAATCATCCCTAGATTTGGCATTCCAGAAAGGATCTACAGTGACTTCGGCACACACTTCATAAACCAGACCATACAACAGTTAAGTAAACATTTTGGTATTTCTTTAAAAAATCATTGTGCGTATCACCCACAATCTGCAGGGCTAGTAGAGAGGCATAATGGGATTTTAAAAAGTAAGCTAAGAAAGTTCATAATAAAAACACAGAGAAATTGGGTGTATTGTCTGCCTCTGGCACTGTTGAGCATGAGAACTGTTCCAAATGCAAAAGGATTGACTCCTTTTGAAAAATTATTTGAAAGGGCTTATTATATACCTCAGTGGAAATCTCTCATGCCCACAGACCAAGAAGCTGACAGTACATTAGCTGAGTATATGCAAAACCTGTTAAATTCTAAACATTTGTTGCAGTCAAATTCTGTTTCAGATAAAGAATGAACCAGACCATCAGAAGTGGCAGTGTCCCCTGGTACCTGGATCTGGGTGAAGACAGTAAAGAAAAAGAAATGGGCGTCACCAAAGTGGGAAGGTCCATATCAAGTGCTTCTGTCGTCATCCACTGCAGTCAAAATTGCGGAGCGTGCCACCTAGATCCACCTGACGCACTGTAAATTAGTCAAAAACTTTAAACTGGACAAAAATCTTGTCACATGCCAAGAGTAAAATGATAGAGTCCAGAAGAAACAGGAATGCAGAACAACCCTTTCCTCAAAAGTATTGCATAATCATCCTGTTAACTGTACTAGTAACAATAATATTTTTTTTTGTGGCCTTTCCTTTTCCCAGCCACACAGACTGAACTGAATAAACGTGAAGCATTACTCATAGACTGGCATCCAAACTTTAACACTTACCAGGCAATTAAATATGTGTATGCTGAGACTTTCAATGTTTCGAATTGCTGGATTTGCACAGCTTTGCCGACAGCATACAGGGGGTTATTAATGACTACAGTCCCCCTAGGGGTCAATGAGACCTGGGAGAACTTGATTTATGATACCTCAACCATTACATCACAAGATAAAATAGCATTGCACTTGTCTGTTCCACAAAAGGGAACTGTGTGTTTTTATAAAAATGATACTGTTCAGGTGGGTTGAAGCAACTGCAATGTGACTGTTCCTTATAAATGTTACACTAAAGGTAACAATGTAGATCTTTACTGTAATACAAACTATGATTCATTTCTTGGATTGATGCACAAAACAATTGATGAAGTAAAACATAATTCTGTTCTTTATAAACAACTGTCTATAATTGATAGAAAAATGTTTCATGCAGGGTGAGTGTATATTCATAGCAAGGTTACTACTAAAGTAGAGAATTGTTATTTTGTGTGTGGCAGAAAGGCATACAAATGGTTACCTGAAAATTAGTCCAGCAGTTGTTTTTTGGGTTACCTGGTTCCGGCCATACGACACACTGCAGTTTTGCCTCAAGGAAAAATTCGAAATGTCCGAGAGGTCGTCAAAAAACCTGTAAATCAAGTGGGACAAATCGATGCGCGTTGAAAAGATCATCATTCCATAGGCAAAGGACTGACACATATGGACTTGAGTGATAGCGTTATATCGTGGGCAGGCATATTACCAGCATATAGAGCAGTGAAATCGATCTGGGAGCTGAAAAAACTGTCGAAACTTCTCAAGTAATGAGCAACGCAACTTTTTCCGCTCTCAAATTGGTGACTAATAAACTGAATGCTATGAAAACTGTAGTACTTCAAAACCGCATGGCTCTCGACTTCACCCTAGCGGCGAGAGGTGGTACTTGCGCTTTAATCCAAAAAAAATGCTGTTCGTATATTCCTGACCATAAACACGAGATAAACAATCATCTTGAGGTAATTCAGCAAGTGTTGGCCATGACCAAACCAGGCCCAAACCCACTGACAGACTTTTTCCAGAAATGGTTTGGGGGGTGGAGTACCATCCTAATAAACATCCTGATTGCCATTTGAGTAGGAATACTCCTACTGGGAGTATGTGTTTGTTGTGGCATCCCCTGCATGAAAAGACTGATAAAAGACTTTATAGACATGTCAGTTTCTGAAACCTTATATCAAAGTACTGAGTTTGAAGAACTGTTAAAAGATTAAAAATGCTTTCATAAGTTTAAACTGAATGACTCTCTTAACTGCAAATCCTGAGTGGAAAGAGGTTAGGAAAAAAAAACTGTTTATGCTTATTTTGAAAGTAGAATAAAAGTATTAATAGGGGTGAAATGTCAGAAAAATATGTATTAATGTGTGTATTAGTAATATGCTTAGTACATTTAGAGCTTGAAAAGGGTTAACACATTTATTCTATTTCATACTGCATAAATCTGTACAAACTGCAGATCCTTTCTGACCTTGTATTGTTAGCTGAAATCTTTGCTTGTGCCTTGGAAATTTACTGAGAAGCAAATGATTTCTGCTTGCATTAGAAAAATAATGAATAAAACAATACTACTTGTATAAAACTTAGACAAGGAGTTCTACTTGTGCTGTGAAAAAATATACTGCTGTAAAAGCTATAGATAATTAGGACAAAGCCTGCTTAAAAATATAAACTGCAATCAGCATTTGCTTGTATCTGAGTTAGAAAAGTACCTTAAAATGTAACACTGTACAATAAAAGCCTGTAAACGGATTAGTGGCCACCAAGGCCAGGTTGTTTTTCTCAAAACGTTTCTCACAAATCTAGTCATGTCAGCAGAAAATCTGAGTAACATCTGCTGTAAAACAATACTGAAAGTTGCGTTTGATTACGTCAGCCATAGAAGGCCATGTCTTGTAAAACAGTCTAAAAATAGCATGTTTACTGTTAGTAGTTAGACAAATCCTTGTATTTGCATGTTTTTGTCTCCTTGCAGCAAGTAATTAAATGTGCCTTAACTAAACCTTACGTGTATTGGTCTTTAGAGTTTCTTTAATCCT
This sequence comes from Protopterus annectens, assembly GCF_019279795.1. Classification (NCBI taxonomy): domain Eukaryota; kingdom Metazoa; phylum Chordata; order Ceratodontiformes; family Protopteridae; genus Protopterus; species Protopterus annectens. The sequence goes on along the minus strand of NC_056741.1, from coordinate 551,789,492 downwards.
TTAATTACACTTCTGGGAGAAGGTATAACTGTTCCTGTAGGGAGTCAGGCAGACAGGGTAAGACGTGATATCTTGAGAATGGTCTTGAATGTCCAGGAGGGCTGGGCCAGTAGACAAAGTGAAACTGGGTAAAGAAGGTTGAAGAGTGGGAGTGTGGGATGGCAAGGCCAGGAGCACACAGCAGCCACGGGAGGATCCAGGGATTTTACTATTAAAAGTTCACATCTGAAGTGGAATAGAGACAAATGTAGTTTTGGAAAGTCTGAGATCCAATATTTCAGTCACAACATAATTGCTGTGGAATCAGACCAGATTCAAACAAGCTGAAAGCCATAATCGGTTAAAATATCCATCTTGTGTAACTGAGTTTTGTCATGTCCTTGGCATGATGCATTTCTTGGATCAGTTTGTATCAGATCTGTTCACATTTTTAAGTCCACTGACAAATGTACTGAAGAAAGCTGCAAGCTGGTCATAGGGCAATGTCCAAGTGTTTAGCAAAGTAAAAACAATGCTAATGTCCACTCCGGTGCTAACCTACTATGACTACATCAAAATGGCAGCCATGAGTGTTGACGCCAATAGTTATGATTTAGGTGCTGCTATAATTGGTCTAGGTGCTGTTTTACTCCAATTGGATGGACAAGTTATGATACCTATTGTTCCAGAATGTTAACTGATGCAGAACAGAGATATTCACAAATAGAAAAAGAATGTCTTTCAAGTGTGTGGATACATGAGAAGATCTCAAGATGCCTATTGTGGCTTGAGAATTTCCAACTCCAAACAGACCACAAAGCACTGTTTCCACGTTTTAATTTGTATGGTTTGAGCATAGTACCAGCAAGATGCCAAATGCTGCTTATGAGACTGAGCTGCTTCAATGACAGAGCAATCCATGTACCTGGAAAGCAATGAACTGTGACTAACAAGTTCAGAGACCTAGTACCTGACCGGACACAATCTGATACTAAAGAAGATATTGCTGCCTGTGTGCAGAGCACCAAGGCAAATAACTACCAAAAGACAAAAACAAGCTAGCAAACATGACAATGAGCTACAAACAGTCATTAAATACAAGAGACATGGAAGATCTCTGATTTGGTAGATAGAGAATTTGTACATAACATATTAAGAAAGAAAGGGATATGAATACATTTAGAGTTTTGGTTAGCTGCTATGTAAAAATAAGTCCTGGGAGGCTCATGTGGGACATTGTATAAGATGTTACTGCCCTTAACCTCCGTGTTGATTTATTATGGTTATTAAAGAATTGGAAAGTGAGAATGAAGGATTATAGCAAGTAAGAAACAAGAAGGATGGGCTCAAATTAGTTTTAAGATGTATGCTGATAAGAGTATCCTAAAGGCAGAAAACAAGGAATGCTACAGACAACTGAGAAATTTAGAAGAGTTTCTGGACTGCAGAATAATAAAGAATGTCTCCCTTCTCATCCTGACTAGCCATAGTTTGGTTAAGTAAAGACGAAAGAAAATGGGAATGTTAAAGGAAGATAATACTACCCAGATGGATGCTATTGCAGGGAATCTAGGAAAAAGTAAGCCAAAAAGTAAGGGACTTACGAGTGGTGGAGTTGATTATAATGTCCCCATTGTTAAGGAAGGTTAATGAAGAAAAGATAATGGTAGCACTGATGGTGAAAAAATACTTATCCCACGGAGTCATGTTGTAGTTCAGCATCCAGCAGGATATTTTATTTATTGATTTATTTATTTACTCATTCATTTGTTCATTCGTTTTATTTACATTTGTTTACCAGAAAAGTCTAACTGACCAATAACTTATTTTCAACAGTGGTCCAGGCAAAAAATAAATAAGCTGCAATGTATTACAAAGCAAACACTGTAGACTATAGCAAATATAAACATTTGATAATGATTATCAGTTATATACAAGTACAATATAAAACACAGATGTAAAGGTTGTTGTTCATACTTGTATAATACAATATAATACAAAGCAACATTAGAAATTGTAAGAATGTCTAGTAAGAGAACTATGTTTAGATTGTTTAAAAGTACAAGAGGTGAAGAATATGAAGTCAATGTGCGAATAAGTAAGAAAATCCATTAATTTAAAGAGATAAAGAAAGATAGTGATTAGTGGAGCAAAATATTGAGTAGTAAAGGAAGACATTGCATATATAATGTTACTACATGAAGTGAGACTTGCAAATTGCCAATAGATATTTGAAGAAAATGGCAGTTTGACTGTGCTAGCCACCTGGAAGCATCGCCATTTTCTCTAGATGCTTAAAACTGTTGATGTAATACCATAACCCCATGTGTATCATGGAAAAAAGGTAGCATGGTAAGTGAGTAAGATTTTCAGTAGTGGAATAGGAGATGGTAGTAAGGTAGGGGACAGGGATAGCAGTCAGAGGAATGAAAAATGATTGTAGCTGGAAGGAAGAGGATGTCTGGAAAAAAACTGTGGTTAGAAGATGAAAGTGGAGGAAAGACGAAGATGGGATTATGCGATAGGATTAGTCTGGTGTGGAGCATGAACAGAGCCAGGAATTAGTTAAAGAATTTTTTTAAAGAAGTTTGAACATGTGGAAGTTGGGTGATGACCCGATTGTTATAGAAAGTTCTAAATTTTTGATACTACGTTAAAGTATAGAGAGTGTCCTGCATTTTTTTTTTTTTTTTTGGTGGAGAGGTTGGTTATTGTAATGTTGTTTTTTGACACTTTGCTCATATTTTTTATAATGTTTTAAAGTTTTCTAAACTCTGGAAGACATTTTGGTGCTTTGCTCATTTGCCATTTTTTCCAGGCCTTATCCCTGTTATGCTTAAGATTTCTAGTGTCGTTATATAGTCGGTGCATGGTTAATTTTAACTCTCTTTCTTTGAGGTGTGAGACATTATTTAGAATATTTAAAAATATTGTAGTAAAAGTAAAGACTTCTTTATCTGGGGGGAGGGGGGATTTTTAAAACAGACCACATGATGGATTCAAGTACAGATGTGAAGATGTTTGGGTTGAAATTTGTGCGATTACAGGTCCATTTGTATTTGTGTTGTTTAACATGATAGGTGATTAGTCTTTGAGTGTAGGTGGGAAGGCGGTTGCTGAGGTGGTATATTTGTATGGGTCAGACACCATTATCTAGTCTGGTACTTTATCTAGTGGATGAGGTGATTAGCTGTGTAAGGCCATATATGTTAATACTGGAATTGGAAATTGGAATATAATGTCTTGCCAGTTAATATCTATATATCTCTTAATGTTTTTTTTCATTAGGAATAATATTGAATATCCAGTGTACAATATCTTCCAAAATGTTTATATTGTAGAGAACGTTGATAATAAGTTGTTTTTTATTATGTAATCTGAGGTATGAGATGAGTATTCTGGCCTTGTAGAATATGGAAATACTACTGTTGAAACAATTTAGTTCCTATACTTTGGAATATAGTGTTCCGGTGGTGGTGCTGCTGTAGTGTTGTCGCCTCACAGTAAGACATTGTCCTGTTCGATTCTCAGCTAGAGTGTCTTCTGTGTGGAGACATGCGTGAATGGGCATACCTTCATTGAAGTTGTGCGTCAGGGTCGGCAACTCAGCACGTAAAAATCTACTGCCAATCATTAGCAGACCGGAGTTCCGCTGTGGTGACCCCTAACCGGGAAAAGTCGAAAGACACACAAAAAATAACAACTTTGGAATATAGTATGGCTATACCCCAACCTTTTTAGGATTTGGTCTGTTCTTATTATGTTTTACCCAGGGTGAAGTATTTCAGTGTCTTTTATGTTGAGCTTTAGCCAGCTTTCCATAATTGCCCAAATATCTGGAGTATATTGGGCTATCCATGCATAGAGTTCTGTGCTTTTGTTAAAAATACTATGAATGTCTAATAAGACTATGTTTAGTTTTTGGACTTTTTCTGACTTTTATGGATGAGGAAAGAGAGAATGTTATAGTGCTGGTGCAGGAATTTACCAGTTGTGTTATGGTGATTAATAGAAGCTGGATTTGGATAGATGTCTCAACAATAAGGTATTTTATGAGAATACAGGTAAGACAGGGTTAGTCTTTTTGAGGCAATTTTTATTTTTGCTTTTAGGTTTGGATGGGTCTGATAGTATTCAAAAATTCTATATTTGTAGTGCATATTGGCAGAGTTTTAGATAAGATATGGTGCAATTAAAGTTTGGAAATGGCAGCTGTGTATAGTGCTATAGTTGTTTGTTTAAATGATTCTAGGTGTGACTGTTGTCCTGTTATCTGTAAGGTGACATACTAGGGTAAAAAATATAGTTAGAGTGATGTAAAGCATCTTTGCAACAGAGATAAGAAAGACAGAGTAGTTGCATAAAAAGAGTAATTACCTATGGGGGATCTCCAGTGAAAAGAATAGACAGAAAAAGTTCAGGGCTAAAAGCTAGTCTGAAATATTGTAACAGAGAAGGAAAATGAGAAACAAACACAAGAAATTGCTACTATGGAAAAATATAAGAAACAAGAAAGATGTTCTGAAAGAGCTGATAAGATGTGGAGTGTCTAGAAGGAAAAGAAGAAGAAAGAAGAGAGAAGGAGATAAAACGGTGGTGGTAGGGAACAAAGGTAAAAGGATAGCTAGAGGTAAGATGACTGCACACCAGAAGGAGGGGTTATTGAGGTCTAATACACTTCCCAAGTTATGTAATTATGCTTAGTGTACACCAGATGGTAAGGATATGGACTGATGCAGGGGACTGGCAGATTGCAATGGAAGGTGACACAAGGTGGGAAATTGTAGAGTACTGGGGGTAGGAGATAGTATAAGTAAGTGGAGGTCAAAACTGAGGCACTATAATGTTCGGGAGATGTAGAATTGGAAGTTTAGGGTCAAGGAAGGGAGAATAAAAACAGATAGAATGATGTTTTAATAGAATAGCTGTCAGTGAGGGAAAAGGGTTTTAAAAGGTCTGAAGCCTTAGATAGATGTTTTGATCTATTTATAAATAAAGGATGAATAGATGCATTGTAGAGGTTTGGGTTATCAGGATGGTGAAGGGATGTCAATAACCATGCTGGCTAAGTGGGAATAAATAGTAAAGGGCAGTGGGGAACCGAAGAAAATCCTTCTTTTGGTATTCTTTTGTTGCTTTTTATTTCTTTTTTTCTTTTTTCTTAGAAATAGGTGAAAATCCTGATTCAGGAGCTCAAATCTCCACACATACACAACACATGAGCAGAGTTCAGATCTCTTTAAAGTAAAAAAAACAGATGACTTGTCTGAGATATTTTGTAAATAGCTTGGATTTTGTATATATACTTACATAGTGAATATTGTGATTACACGTTATGACAGGTCCTCCTGCTGGTTCAGTAGGTACAGGAATGACCATTCTGTGATAGCTGCATGGGATGCTAGATGAAGCAATGAAAAGCATTTTGAACGTGACTGACATCTGAAGCAGCCCAAGTCAAAAGTGAAAGAATGCAGAGTGACTTGCAGATGAGACTGTGAGCTAAGGGGAAAGTGTTTTTTTTCTCTCTAATGAATTTTTTTAATACTGCTGTGTATGTCACCATATCCACACACATGCACACATACGCACACACATACAGACACACACACACATATATGCGCACACTTGCTCACACACACACACACACACACATATATATATATATATATATGTATAAGTGTGTGGACGGTTACAATGGGTTGCACTGTATTCATCTGGTAGCAACAAAAAGAAATATTACACTGGTGATTATTGATGCATTTATTCATTTATTTGCTCACAGTCAGACAACCAAGATATACATAGACAGCCAAGATATACATAGTCAATAAAGTGCCTGTAATTAGTGGGCATGTGTGTGTGTGTGTGGGGGGGGGGGGATGAAATAAATTGCAGTGGACAATCATTTTTTTTCTATTTTTATTGCACAGAGACAACAAAGGGATTGAAATTGTTGGGTCCAGCTGCTGTCTGTTAATGAAAATGACTTTGATTGACCATACTTTATTTATTCAAATTACACATTCATTATTCTGGTTTTGCAGACCTAAGGTTTACGTGTATTAAACAAGTTGGAGTACATTACCGTGCTTTATATTTATGTATAACAAAGTCAACATATGTCACTGTACCCATGATTTTTATCAAAATTAGATATCTGAAGTGAACACAGTTAACAAAATGGCTGTAATTGCTGGGTACTTGTGCTGTCTGTGGGTAAAGGTGACTAATACTGTTGCCATGGAGTCCTTTATGTATGTCTCCATTTTTATCTAAGTCTGGTTCTGCAGATCACAGTTGGACACCTGAGTTATATATAATATGTCAATAACATATATAAATTGAGTTGGTAGTAAGTCAGTCTGTTGACAAAATTGACTAACTCCAACTGTTGTTTCAGCACAGGCAGGCAATCACCAACCTATCATAATATAGCCCTGTTCAATTCCACTCACCCTCACCATTTTATTTGCTTCCTGCACCCCCCCCCCCCCCCAAATCAGCTGTCACTGATGGGGAATGATATGCAGACATGCTACAAATGAGAAGGTGATAGATAGAACTGAGCCAGAAAAAAATAAGAAGAGGCAGGATAGGGTGAGTAGAGATGTAGAGAAATGAGAGGAGGCTTGAGAAATGTGAGGAAAATCAGATGACATGGACTCTAGAAACAGCAGTTAACTATTTTACAAAGCTGTTTTTAACTATGCAAGATTAAGGAGGGTAGGTAGTTAAGTAGTAAGTAGGATGATAAGTATTGTTGGACCAAAAGAGGAAGCAGGACCAGTTAATATGCTTTGGTAATGCATATGGATAAGAGAGATCTGGAAAGATATTTAGTACATGGGATGTATGCAAAGGAGAAGAGGGATGAGACAAAAGAATTCCTAGATATAGTTAGCAGTGATAGTGCTAAAAAGTAAAACTGTAAGGAAGTCAGGGAAGTAAGCAACGAAGCCTAAAAGAGGAAAATATAATGGTGATCCAGAGAATAATAAAATGAGTTGCAAATTTGAGAGGTTAAATAGGTTGGGGATGAGTAGATGATCACAAAATGACTGGAAGACAGTACTCAAAGGAAGACAATTATTTGGGGTCCAGTGTAGGGGCCAAGGTAGGTTTCCCAGGAAGGAGGAGTTAACAAGATGATTATTGGGAATTTATGTATGTTTAGTGGGAAAGCACAAAAGACATAGTACCTAAACGTTGATGTCTTCTTCCCCGTATGTCTTTAAACCTGTTATCTTCTCTTCCGATACGAACTTCAGTCCTGTAATTAGGCAACATTGTACTTTATGACAACATTTTCCCCGTGATCTTACTTCCTAGCCAGATCCAATACCTTCACGTATATTTATATATAAAATGTCAACTAAAGTAGATCTATTTGCATGTTTCCAAATGTTTGAGCTTTCTTTTTCTTTCTTTCTTTCTTTTTCTTTCTTTCTTTCTTTCTTTCTTTCTTTATTTCTTTCTTTCTTTCTTTCTCTTTTTTCCTCATTTCCATCATGTATGTAAAACACTACAACTCAAGATTATATTGGATGTGTTTAACTGGCACACTACTGTTAACTCTGCAAGGGTCAAGCATACTGTAGATGTAATCAATGATTTATTTCTTACATATTTTCTTATACAAAATTCACATCTTCAAACTGATGTTACTAAATACCTAGTCTTGTATATTATATGGGGTTAAAGTTTAGTGTTTCTTTATGTTTATTTTTTCTACACAGTTTGGTCAAAAGCAATGAAGCTTATTTTTTGTTAAATTAATCTGTAAATTATGGCCTTATGCAGAGCTTTTCTCCCTGGGTCTCCAATGACAAAGTGCTATGACCAGTTAGCATAACACCCTGGTAAACAAATGCAAATAAATAAATAAATAAATAAATATGAAAGATGTCAGGAAGTTCTAGGTGTAGGCTGCTTAACACTTCATATGGAAAGTTTTTTTTTGTCTCCCTCTGCCTACCTACAATCAACCTTCATGTTGACTCACTGGCCCATTTATTCTCCTCTCACCAGTGTAAGAACCAACCAAGATATGTCATCATTAAGGTAGCCATCAAGAGATGTTGCTATTAGGTCACTAAACCACTGCTCATTGCATCTCCAGGAAGACATGCAATGGGCATAATGCTGGACTGCCATTCATATCTGAAAGTGATACAATCCCACAAATGACTCTGCCCACTAGGATGAGCACATTGTGCATGTTTTTCCCTCTATCCAACAAGGAATTTTGTGCACTTTGTGTATCCTAGACATGCTCCCCAACCCACACCCTGTAGGATTCAAGCCTGCACAGCTCCTTCTCTTTTCTCCCTCCCCCCACCAGCTCCAGCAGGAACTTAAGCTACTAATCATTCTCAAGTCTCCTGGGTCATAGACATGGATTTATCCTTCTGTGCCTGCAGAGATTGTTAGCTGCTCATCTGGGAAGTTAAGATAATGGGTTTGGTTAGGTGTGTGGACCTCCACAAAGAAAAAGAAAGGAGTAAAGAAAGATGAACAGTAAAGTCACATGAAGGGAGACTGTTAGAAATGCTTTCAAGTCTTTCAGAACTTGACATTCCTGAAAGTAAGGAATGCAGAAGACAGTGACACAGCTGGGGGGGGGGTGAGAGGGGCAACTGTCCTGGGTGCAAGGTGTTGTGGGACATGATCAGCTGATCTCAATCACTCTTCAATGCAATACCGGTTTTTAAAAGATGCTGTGACACCCGGGCACTGGCCCAGCAATCAAGGAGCCTCAATCTTCACCACTAACACCAGTGAGGGACGTCCACATAGGGGAGGATAACAAATGCACACAAAGTAAAGTACAATTTCCCTTAAGAGCACACAGAGATCACAGTCAGTCTGGGGCTGGTTTCTCCCTTTCTCTTCAGATCCCCAATAAGACTCCCCACTGGCACAGCTTTAGGGTCCAGATCTCAGCCTAGTGGTCAAGCTAACACCTCCAGCACCCTCTTTGTCCAACCAGTGCTTTGTGTCCCTGCCCAAGTAGCTGACATACACACACACACTTTGGGATATGAGTTATATGCAAGCACACAGACACTCCTGGTGAAGGCTGGCACAGGTGTTCTCTAGTTGTGCCCCTTTTACCCAGACTATATGGTAATACCACTTGCCACCAACCACTAATATCAGCTACTAATAAAGCCCTTACCAAAGGGTGTCCAATTATTACTGTGCAATATTATTATAAAAACGGTAAGTGTGACTGAAAAGCAAAGCTTATTGGAGTGACTTGGATAGTATCACTATATACATGCAATATACTCTAGAGCTTAAATTATCTCTACACAAAACAGCCACAGTTGAAAGGTTTAAAAATATTTAATAATAAATAATAAAAACACAAGACAATACTTCTTACTACAAGGTGCTAGTCAGGAGTTCAGAGATCACAGAGAAATCCTTAAAATAATACAGTAGAAACGTTCTGACATGAATACAGAAAAAAACTAATCTAACCTTCTTATTTCCTAGCTATATCTAAGAGTAAACACAGTTCTAAACTAAACTTACATATAGAGCATAGGCAGAGTGCTGGTAATGTTGGATGTTCTCAAGATAAATGCCATATACTCTGAGTCTCTCTGTCCTTAAATTGGTAACACAGTACCACCGACTCATTTCAGATTACATCATTATTTTCTGTTTCCCGGGCTAACAGAAGCTCAGAGTATAACAGCCCTTTTGATCTTGGAACTGGTCAGGATGCTACAGCAATAAAAGACATACATGCAAATTCTAGCAATTAACTCTAGTCTCAAAACAAAAGCAAGAATTCCTTCATCCAGACATCTCAGTTCCGGGTTTTGTGATCAAATAATTACACAATGCTTGACTTATCAGCTTTCCTACAGCAGAGTGCAATGTTGTTACATTTTTGCAGTTCCACATTTAACACTATTTTCTTCCATTTAAGAGAACAAGCCTGTGGCTTATTGTAATATTTACAAATGACAGAATTATCTACAAAATTCTATCTGGCTAGGCTGGCAGCCTTCACATATATTCACAGATGCTATTGCATTTACAGTCAAACCTGAGCACTGTATAGCTCTGTATGTGGACTAAACTGTAGCAAACTGCTTGCTCCATTGCAGTAAGCAGTTTGCTAAAGTTTCAAAGTAAAAAAAAAAATCTATTTTTTTTAACTAAAACCTGAGCAATGTAGCCCACTGTGTAGACAGGCTATAAACTCTAGGAAATTCCACTGGCAATTGTACTAGAATGCACATAATTGGCCGGGACTGTATGAGCAGATGTTTATTGCCCCTCTTTTAAAATTAAAGTCACAAAAATGGTAAATGCTCTAATGCTGTTTGGTATTAAGCTTTTTAGGAGAATTCTTTTTTAGATTTTTATAACCAGTATATGAATGTTAGTGTTTTGAGATGTTTACATACATACATAAAATATATACATTTATAATAATATATAACTTGTTTTTTATGAGTGTGAGAAATTTTAACTATGGAATTTTATTGGATGTATTGTGGTCATGTGATTTCTTAAGGGATATTTAAGTGAGATGTTTGAAATTGTAATTATCTGATGAAGTTTTACCAATGAGTAAGACAAAAGCATTTATCATATTTCTAATAAAAGTGCAAGTTTTTGGATACAGGTGTTGGAGCCTAGCTCCTCTTTGTTGGTCAGTTTGCAGTTTGTGTTATATTCTCCTACATTTAACCATTTGTTGTTGTGGAGCTGCTATGGCTGCTGACAGTTTTTCCACTTAACTGCAAATGTTTCCTGACAGTAGTACTAATGATTTGAACAAAACAGCGGGTAATTTGATTTTATTCTTCAAGCAACTAACCCAAAGATTGGACAAGATATCACCCCAATGTGTTCCCACACTATCTAACGGAGAAACTGATTTCGGACTCTCTACCTAGTAGAACGGGCAATAATGTGAGAGGTATGCAACAGTTTTCTAACCCAGCTGACAACATTGTAAATCCAGTGAGGTATCACCCTTGGGTCGCCGATGTGCTACAGTTTCAAAGTAAAAAATAATTCTCTGTTTTTTTAACTAAAACCTGAACACTGCAGCCCACTATGCAGGCATGGTATAAACTGTAGGCTAAATTTGTAGCAAGAAGTTTGCCACAGTTTAAAAAATATATATTTTTTTCAAATAAAACATGAGTGCTGCAGCCCTGTGTGCAGGGAGGATGTATACTATAGCCACTGTTTTCTACATTTGTAGCAAACAGTTTGCTACAGTTTAAAATAAGACATCATCATTATTATTATCTTTAATAAAATAAATTGAAGGATGGTTGGGGGCAAGGCACAGAAACAGAACCTGAATGGTTGGGACAGATGGGAGGGAGTGTCATGTGTCTCGCTAACCGGTTGGTGTGACAGTAGAAGGAACGTCCATTTTTTTTTTTTTTTTTTTTTCTTCCTTGCTCTTCAGTTGAAGAGCTGGTGGGAAGTATATCTAGCTGTAACAAGCTTATAATGTGATGATTGACCTGTTACAGTGAAGAGCTGAGGGGGTGGGGTGCTGGTTCATAATGCTAGCAGGGCTCAAACTGAATCAGGTGGCAGACCAATGTTAATATTTTAGTAACATTTATGAGCTACACTTCTTTGCTTTTGGACTGAACATAAATGTGCGTTTTCTTGTTCTGAATGAAAAATCAGTAAAAAGTATTTACACAAAATAATACACCAACTTCAGATTTCACTGCTTTTCTTTGGTTTATCTTTCCTTCCTATCATGACATACTACCACAAAATCTGTAGGAATGAAAACCACCAACAGTTCTAGGCTTATTACAGACCTTAAGGTGGAGGTCCAAAATTATACTTCCTGATGAGCTTATGAGGACTCAGATACAGAGGGATATCCATCACTTTGGATGGGTAAATCTGGTTTTGTTTCTAAGACTTAGTCATGTCTCTATAGCTCTACTGAAAATGCAAAAAGCATATCTTCATCACAGACTGCACAGTATGTCTAGCTGAAAGAATTAAACTAAGCACACCTATCTTGTGGTGGGTATTCTGTCTGGAAAATGATGAAATGATTTCCTAGTAATACTGGAGTGACAGATAATATAATCAGATGACCTACAGCACTGTTAGGCTCTATTCAGCATCAGCACACTGAAAATTACTAAAGTAGCACCACTTTACCTAAATACTACAATTCATCTGTTTTCTTTTCTTTATAACTATAAATCCTGATAACATCGAGATATTAATTCTGATATCCCAGCACAGAGCAGGAAAGCACTTTAGGGTTAATGTGTAAGCCACTATGTAAGCCCTCTTGTCACTCCAACTTTGTATTATGCAAACTATACATTTCTTCCTGCTGTAGATATGTTTAAATGATTCTACAAAAGCAAGGCTGGATTCATAGCACTTAGCCGTTGGGGGGTTGCTGCACTTTGTGGTGTCTGCTCTTCTTATAAGAGTTGATGATAGGTCAGATGAACATAAAAAAATCCCACAGCACTTATCAAAAAGAGTGGAGGAGTTTTCCTACTATCTTGGTAAAACTCCACACATTTGTATAAACACTACCTTCAGTCTACCCTGAAAAAACATGTAGCTATTGAGACTGGCCAATAAATAAATAAACTTAATTTATGTAGCGTACAAGCATGTAGCTCCTGTCCACATTACAAAGTAAATTAGGATTCCTTCCTCTTTTGCTGATGGTATGCCAGGTCAAACTCATAATTTGCTGAAAGCAAAGTAGACCCACTTCATATATAAATAAAATCAGCAAGTCAATAGCAAGGGAAACTTTAACAAATTATACAATAGTTTGCCTTCCTGTGACACTCCAAGCATTTGCAGATTGTTGGCCACTAGGGGAAATACTTATCCAGAAATAAATACGTCATATTAGTAACCTCTATTATTTTTGATCGTTTTGTTTTTACTAGAGAAGCTTATAGACTGTGATCATTAATTATACCTGTACAAAACAATTATCAAATATATTACATGCTTAGCCTGCTTCTGAGGTTATAAGTATGTTGAGTTGAATGGGATAAACCATAGGAATTTTGATACGCATTTGATCCAAAACAGCCATCTGTGTTTACCTTTGTCAAGAATCTATGTGCTTAAAATATAGAGTGGTGTTCAGTGGTTCCAAAAGTGTGTTCAGTGGTTCCAAAAGTGTGCAGCAAAAGCACAATGTCAAAGAGTTTCATCTTTCACTGACTTCCAACATATGCAAATCATTTTGTAGCATTGTTGCACATTACTGCGCAGGAAGTAAAATATACAATTTTCAAAGAAGTTTATTTTTAGGTTCATAGGTTCATAGGTTGGTACTAGACTATCAGGCTATCAGCCCTAGGGCCTATACAAGCCTAGCCATAACAATTCCCTGGCTATTTCTTCCCACATTATTTACTTTCCTGGACCCCTGTCTAGCAGGGTGACTGACGTGATCCCCAGGGTGAATTTCCTATCTCCCATCCAATCGTCAAGGTTCCTTTTGAAAAGGCCAAGGAGGTGCTCTGCTTGACATGTATGAGCAGTCTATTCCAGAGTATGGGGAGTCTCTGGGTCAGGAACCTATACCTCCAGCATGTTTTGTTCATTGTGATGACAAGGTTTGTATCCCTGGAGCTTGTGGCTCTGAGGGATTGAGATTTCTTTAAGTGGAGCATGTCCAACAGCTCAGGGTTTGACATGACCTCGTATGTTAAGCAGAGATTGCCTTTGAGTAGACGACATGTCACAGAGTATAGCTGGAGTTGTTTTAGACAGTCAACATAGGGCATCTGCTTTAGGCCTGTGATTCTTTTAGTGCAATATTTCTGCGGCCTTTCCAGCTGTTGCAGATGTCTTGTGAGGTACACACCAAATGGGGCATTGCACTCTATAATGGGTCTAATGAGGGATGAGTACAGTGGGACAATGACCTCCCTTTTTCTGAATGAAAAGCCCTTAGTGATGAGGTGTGCCACATAGAAGGATTTCCTGACTGTTGTGGCGATGTGGTTATCAAAGGTGAGACCACTGTCCACCTGTGTCCCCAAGTCTCTCATCACACTTTCGATGTTTAGTGTACTGTCACCTATGTGGTAATTCATGGGTTCATGTTTTTTCCCAAAGGGGATAACTATGCATTTCTTGGCATTAAGCTTGAGCCCATGGCTCTGGCACCAAGCATCTGTTTCTGTAAGGCTCTTTTGTACAATATCCACATCATTTGGGGATTCAGTAATGACTCCCAGTTTGCAGTCATCTGCAAACTTTGTTAGCCAGAATCCCTTAGTGTTGGCCCCTATTTTTAAGCTTTTCTCCCACCATTATTTTTGGCTTTGTCCAGATTTCTTCTGCTAAAAGATTGAAAGGTATGGGGTATATGCTGGACCATTAATGGTTTCACAGTTCCATGATGTGGGAAGGATTTAAGACCAATGCTCTGTTTTCAATCCTGCCATTAACAATAGCTGAAGTGATGCTGCAGCCTTTAAAACTGTGCAGTACAACTGCTGAGTATTTAGTACCACTGAGTAATGCAATCAAATTCAATGAGATGCTCACAAGTATGAATGACACCCATTATTTTGTCTGCATTTTACAGAAGTGTGAATTTTAAGAAAATTATTCCTGTTATTGCCTAGACCCTAAGTGTGTATGATTTCTGATAACACAGCGCCTTTAATGTAAAAAAACAAAAAAATTAGCCATCACCTTCAAAACAAATACACATATACAAGACACAAGGATGCATCCACGTGTGTGAGCAAGCATCACATAGGCCAGTCTTGGCAAACCTATGACACACATGTCAAAGGTGACACAGCATGACATTTTGGGTGACACACCAGCTTTCCCCAACACCAAAGTTACCAAAGAAACTGCTTTTGCATTTGTTGCTTGTGTGAAGTGCATTGAATTATTTTGTGTCAGGAGCCAGTTCAATAACTCTGCTGCAGAGGTAAGGAAATTATTAACCTCAAAGACTATTTCAGTATACTGTCTCGATAGAGTCTGCAAAGGGCAGTGCTGACACGGTTTTCTCTTTGTGTTTACACTTCTGCAAAGGACAAGTAGCCTGCATTTTTACATTCCTCTCAACTGTCCCTCTTAATCCCTGCTAAAACTGGTAACTTTTTAC
>NC_056741.1:551661877-551769377 GCF_019279795.1 Protopterus annectens | reverse complement strand
CTAGAGTATGAAGAACTGAACAGTCAACCACTGGCTACTATTTAACATGTGTCTTTGTGGATGTGTGCTATGCACAGCATGGTGAAACTTGGCACAAACACAAGCCCACATAGTGCAGTAGAAATTAAAGCAGGTAAAAATAAGCAAACAGCCAGAACAAACTGGGAGTGATAACAAGCTACTGTAAATAAACACATCTATAGTTACATAAATGAACTTTTAAAAGTTCGAACACTATATGATCAAACTTTTAAAAGTTCAAAATGTAATAAAATAATTCACGCACTCAGGTCACTCCACAACAAGTACAAATATGACTCTGTCATTGTCCATGTTGGTATGAATGACCTGCGATGTACCTCCCTGGACTACATGAAAAGAGACATGGAGGAGCTCTATGATCTTGTAGCTCAGGCAGGTATGACCCTAGACCTGAGTAGCATGCTGCCATCACCCAGAATGATATCACAGTACAAGGACAAAATGATTGACTTCAACAATTGGCTAAGCTTCTAGTGTCATTCTAATGGGATCCAGTATCTGTCTGGCTGTGATGACATGATCGACAGACCACAATGCTTTACCAGAGATGGCCTGCACCTGTCACCCTTGGGATTCTGGATACTGGCTAAGGCTCTTGCCACCCCTATAGTGCCTTTTTTAGGCAAGGTTCAAATGACAAATTCACCAACATAACAGGTACAAGCAAGCAAAATCTGAGGGTAATGCTACTCAATGCTAGAAGTCTAAACCTCAAGATGTATTCACTCGAGGCACTCCTTAAAATGGAGAACATTAACATCTGTGCAGTAACAGAGACCTGATTCAAGGCTCCAGAGAGCACCCCTGCATTACCAGGCTATAATTCATACCACACCTTTCGGTCACCTAACCTGGACCAAAACACTAAAGCTGGAGGCATGTCCATATTGATTAAGGATATCCACACCTCCAGGCTAGTTGCTCAGCATAATGCATCCAAGATTATCCAAGTGCAACTAACTCTGGGCAAGACCACAATCCAAATTGTAACTTGCTACAGATCCCCCACCATGCTCCAGGATTTCCACTCCTCATTTCTTGATATACTGGAAAATATTAGGGTACAACTCAACACCCTAATAATGGGCAATTTCAACTACCCCACCTTTAACTGGGAAAACTACTCATGTACCAACTCTTTTGCTCAACGTTTTCTGGAATTCATAAATTCCAGCACCTTGGATCAACATATCCACACCCCCACCAAGGGCAGCAATATCTTAGACCTGGTCATTACCAACATGGGCGACCGGTGTTCCACACCAGAGGTCAATTCCTCATTGGTCAGATCCGACGACAAGCTAATCAGCCTAGACATCCACATCCCACCCCCCACCCCCATATAGGGAAACCACCGTAAAAAAATTCTCCAAAGCCAACTTCACGCTTCTTAAGGCAAAAGTGGCAAACTTCACAACACCCATGCAGATGGACAATAGAGGTACAACTACTGAATCTTACACAAATGCACTTTATAAACACTTACACAAGTGCATGGATCGTGCTATCCCTAACAGAACCAAAATGCTATCCTCCAAAAAAAGGAAGCCAATCTGATGGTCCCCTGCCATAAACAAACTCTAAAACAGAAGAAAGAAATTGTTGCAAATAAGAGTAAAATTCCATGACTGGAAGAACTCCCTGGTTAGCCTCAGTAAGAAGCTGAGATCCCTCATAAAATCCTCCAAAGCTAGTTATGAAAATAAAATCACCACTGATTCTAAAGACAACCACAAAGCATTCTATAGCTATGTCAATAATCTCAATGGCAACACTCAGATCTGCTCTGAGTTACAGCACAATGGCACTAAATATACAGAACCAACTGACATTGCCAATATCCTGGCAGATAGGTTTAGTACTAACGTTACCTCCCCACCCCCTAAAGGGGCATCTCTATACCAGAAGAATGCAAAGTTCCTGTAATCACGGCTGCACAGGTAAAAACACACTCTCCAAAGGCAAGAACACAGCATCCATGGGACCTGACAACATCCCAGGCTGCGTTCTGCATGAACTACAGAATGAAGTGGCACCCCACCTAAACACCATGTTCAATCATAGCCTCACCTCAGGCTTTGTGCCCACTGAATGGTGCACAGCGACAGTTATCCCACTCCACAAAGGGGGAGCCACCAAAGACCCTGAAAACTACCGCCCCATTAACCTAATGAGCCTGGTCTACAAGGCCATGGAACGTATCATCATGGAACTTATAAACAAAGACATTGGTAATCTCCAAACTCTGAACCCCACCCAGTTCAGGTTTGTAAAAGGCAGATCATGTCTCCTAAACCTGATTGACATCTTTGAAGCAGTCACCAAAGCCATAGACGAGGGTAAGGTGGTTCACACAGCCTATCTAGATCTCACCAAGCCTTTTGACACCATCCTCTACTCTGGAATTATAGATAAACTCACTAAACTAGGTATAAATCCCTATGTCACAAGATGGGTTGCCAACTGGCTCACTGACAGAACCCACACTTTGAAAGTAGCAAACTCCAAATCCAACCTCAGACCAGTGACAAGTGGAGTACCACAGGGTTCAGTCCTTGTTCTTCTCCTGTTTGGTATCTACTTTTCTGAAGTACAGACTACCACAGAAGGACTTTGGCTAACAAAGTTTGCAGATGACTGCAAACTAGGAGCCATAATTGAAACTCCTAATGATGTGGACATCCTACAAAAGAGCCTCACTGAGACAGATGCCTGGTATCAAAGCCATGGCCTCAAGCTCAATGCCAAAAAGGTGGACAGTAGTCTCTCCTTTGATAATCACTTCACTACAGTAGTCAGGAAATCCTTCTACATGGCACACCTCATCACAAAAGGTTTCTCATCCAGGAAAAAAGAGGTCATTGTTCCCCTCTACTTGTCACTCATTAGACCCATTATAAGAGTACAACACCCCTTTTGTTATGTACCTCACAAGACATCTACAACAACTGGAAATGCTGCAGAAATACCTCACAAAGAGGATTACTGGCCTCAAACAGATGCCCTATGCAGACCATCTCAAAAAACTCCAGCTTTACTCCATCACATATTGCCTACTCAGAGGCGATCTCTGCCTAACATACAAAGCTATGTCAAACCCAGAGCTGTTGGACATGCTCCACTTAAAGAAATCCCAAGCCCTCCGAGCTACACGTTCTAGGGACCTAAACCTTGTCACCACAATAAACAGAACATTCTTGAGGGATAAATTCCTGTCCAAGAGACTTCCCATACTCTGGAACAAACTACCTATCTATATCAAACAAAGCTCCTC
Organism: Protopterus annectens; assembly: GCF_019279795.1. NCBI lineage: Eukaryota > Metazoa > Chordata > Ceratodontiformes > Protopteridae > Protopterus > Protopterus annectens. Next base: position 551,766,061 of record NC_056741.1, on the reverse strand, counting down.
ATTAGCACTCTTTAAGAAAAATCTTGATGATTGGATGAAAAATAGGAAATTCACCCTGGGGATTACCTCTGTTGCTCTGCTCGACAGGGGTACAAGAAAATAATTTTCTTGGGTGGTGAAAGTCAGGGTATCTTTTTGGCTAGCCTTGTATAGGCCCTAGGGCCGATAGCCTAGTACCTACCTATGAAATATGAACCTATGAAAATGAAAATATTTAGCTGCTGGCAATGGAGAGTAGAATTACTTTCAAATCCTTTCCTTTCCAGTAGCAGCTGTCACTTATATATGAAACTGCAAGGATCCGTCTCAGCAGTGACAGCACTGACACCTAAGGGAAAAGTGTGGGGAGAAGGGATGGTTAATTTATCTTGGAGTACAAAAAGATACTTTGAATAAAGGCCTTCAATTTAGCTACGTTTTTGGTTTTAGCTGTATACCTTTTTAGTATACTGTAAAACAAGCCTGAGACATGCAAATTACAACCATTTAAGAAATAAAAGAAACAGTCCTGTCACTGATTGCATATATGATAACAGTGATTGACACTAACCAAATTATATGTCAATGGGATTGGAATACACCACTACTTCCTTATGTGTAGCATGACTCATATAAAGCAGACTTGAAATGGATTGTGGGAAAGAGAAAGGCTTGAAGAAAAACAAGATCACATTAATATGTCAAGCTTCACTGGCAGATATAGGTTCATAGGTTCATAGATAGGTACTAGGCTATCTGCCCGAAGGCATTTATAAGCCTAGCCAGAATGTGTTGGCTTTCGCCGAACCCTTAGATTAGTTCCCTGTGCCTCTGTCCAGCAGAGCCACTGAAGTGATCCCCGGAGTAAACTTTCTGTTTCCCATCCACTCGTCAAGGTTTCTTTTGAAGAGTGTTAGTGAGGAGCTCTGCCTAATGTAGATTGGAATCTTGTTCCACAGCATGGAAAGTCTCTGGAACAGGAATCTATCCCTCCAGCACGTCCTATTTATTGTTGTGGTGAGGTTTAGATCCCTAGAGCATGTGGCTTGAGGGGATAAGGTTTTCTTTAGGTGGAGCATGTCCATCAATTCTGGGTTGGACATGGCCTTGTATGTCAGGCAGAGATCACCTCAGAGTAGGCGGCATGGAACCGAGTACAGCTGGAGTTTCTTCAGTCAATCTGCATAGGGCATCTGTTTGAGGCCAGTGATCCTCTTGGTGAGGTACTTCTGTGGTCTTTCCAGCTGTTGCAGGTGTCTTGTAAGGTACATCCCAAATGGGGAGTTGTACTCTATGATGGGTCTGATGAGTGATGAGTAGAGGGGCACAATGACCTCTTTTGATCTGGATGCGAACCCTTTTGTGATTAGGTGGGCCACGTAGAAGGATTTTCTAACCACTTGGGCAATGTGATTATCAAAGGTGAGATTACTATCTATCTGGGTCCCCTGATCCCTTATTACGTCTTCCACATTTAGGGGACTACCACCTATGTGGTAGTTTGTGGGTACTTTGTTTTTTCCAAAGGGGATGACTATGCACTTTTTGGCATTTAGCTGGAGGCCATGATTTTGACACCAGGTATCCGTCTCAGTGAGACCCTTTTGGAGGATGTCTGTGTCAGCCAGAGAGTCAATTATAGCCCCTAGTTTGCAGTCGTCTGTGAACTTGGTCAGCCATAGTCCTCCTGTGCTTGCCTGTACCTCTGAGAAGTATATGCCGAACAGGAGGGGTCCTAGGTCTGAGCCCTGGGGAATGCCACTTGTAACCAGTTTAGAGTCAGACCTAGCTCCTGCAACTCTCACCATCTGGGTACTGTCCGTGAGCCAGTTGGCAACCCATCTTGTGATGTAGGAGTTTATGTTCAGGCTGGTGAGCTTGTCTATAATACCAGAATGGGGAATGGTGTTGAAGGCCTTTGTGAGGTCTAGGTAGGCTGTGTGTACCACCTATCCCTCGTCTATAGCCTTGGCAACTGTCTCAAAGAAGTCCACCAGGTTTAGGAGGCATGATCTGCCCTTAACAAAGCCAAACTGGGTAGGGTCCAGTGTGTGGAGGCTCCCAATGTCTCTGTTAATGAGTTCCATGATGATGCACTCCATAGCCCTGCAGACCAAGCTAGTCAGGCTTATAGGGCTTAGGTGCTTAGGTGGGGTGCCAGTTCATTCTGTAGTTCATGTAGCAGCCTGGGATGTTGTCAGGTCCCATGGATGCTGTGTTCTTGCCTTTGGAGAGTGTGTTTTTTACCTTATATATATTTTGTAGAAAACATGCTAAAACTCTATAAGAAAATGTCAGAGTGATTTTAAGGTATTAAAATAGTCCAAAAAATAAAGACACAGTGAAAAAATAAATGTTTTTTTCTAAGGTGGAGTTATCCTTTAAGGCCAAAGACCAGAAAGTAAATTATATGAATTTTTCATTAGCGTCATTATGCAGTTTATACTGGCTCATACTAAGCTGCTGTCCTGTCCTTTAGACTTCGTTACCACTCTGAAGATTAAGATTCTGATTTTTACAGTTTGTTTGTTTCCTGCCATGTAATTATCCACTTGCTTTTGTTGGTCTTTAAACTAAAGAAGTTTTGTTCATTTAAACCTGCCTTAGCCTTTCATGTGATGTTTTGAACTGAAGTAAAGGCTGATTAGTCTGTGTAATGATTCAGCACATGCATTAAGGATGTTTTTGTACTGCTTCAGCCATTCAGTAGGTCAGCATAAAAGGGGAACTACAGTGATGCATTTATTTTTTTGTTTCCCCATATCTGATAGCCACTTTACTTTTATTCAAGTGTTTATTTCTACATATGGCATTATGTCTATGTCTCAACATGGCTTTAAAAAGACCACTTTATAAATACATCTTGTCACTGATGATATTTATTCTCTGAACATCTATGCATTTTTTCTGTAAATGGTAGATGTCTAGCTGTTTACTAGAAATAGCCCTCAAGTAATGCTGTTGAATGGTGTCATAAAATGTACCTGCGATCAATCAGTTGTTAAATTAGTCAGACCTGAGCTCCAGATGTGACCGATAAAAGCTCTTTCAACCTGTCTACCTACCTGTTTGAGAAATAGAAATATATAATAAAATAAACATTGTAAACCTTTAAAAATTCTACCTATGTCCTTTTCAACAGAGCTTTTGATATTGTATGTCATTTGATGTTACTAGTTCAACTGAAAAACTAGCTTTTAAACAAAGATCTGTTTAATTTAGTATTTATTTATTTATTGACCAGGTAAATTAACACTAGTTCATTTTCGACCTTCTCCACTCAAGACCAAGACACAATGGCAAGTAGTTATTTAGGTAGTTCAGAGACCTTGTATGATGAATATTAGCTGTAATCTTTCCAAAAATGTTACAGCAACCATAAGAGTCTGATGGAGCTCATTTCTCTACTATTTTCATTTATTGACAATCTTAAAATTGACCTGTGTAACCTCAAAATAACATTATAAGGTGTAAACCTAGTTTAATCAAGTTTGAATCCAAGGTTTTTGAAAGATGCAACTCTCATGACACTTTAAAACTGGATTTTTGTGAAGGCTATGTTCATGACACTAACCTTTTTTTTTGTTCCTGAATTTAGGATTTTATGCAGTTGTATGCTGAAATATAGATTGAGTACATAGCGTTCCACCTAAATTCCTAGAAAAACTTTCATGGAATTGTAGTATACCTGGAGACTTGAGCAAATACTTCATATCAGATTGATACTTCTAAGGATTTAAATTGAGCTCAGTAATAAAGCTGTATTTATCATATTTTGACCAGTGAGGAGTTTTTTTCTGGTGGCATCTTTCCAGTGACAGAAATAATAATATATTCTGCTTTTCTGTTGCACTCCTTAACTTTAGCTCCTATACCCACATCTAATTCCAACCAAATATAATGCTACTTGTCTGACTGCCACACTAAAATGTTTGTGTACACATATTTAAAAGTGACAATATCCAAGTCGCCATTTGATACTTCTTAGTAAATCTTAAGTAACTTATGCTTGGAGGTTCAGATAAATTCAGCAACTCAGAGTATCATTCTACCCTTGATGATTCATATGCAGGTTAAATCTGATGAGGGCTCAGCCATTTTGCCCTTATCAGTTTAGTGGTTTTGGTGGACAAAAGGCCACATTTAAGGAAATACATATGATTTCTTTTACATCTTATTAAGTTTATTTTATGTACAAATACTGCAGTCTATACCCTGAAAAGGTGATATATGCACCCCCTAATAGAAACTGAATACAGATTGGCATATTGTGTCTAGGACATGACTGTAAAAATCAGGATTTAGAGGTTACATGTAACAGGCACTATCTTAATCAACTTTTGATAGCTCATTGTCAAAGTTTTATACTACATCAAAGACTGATATTTCATATTTAAATTTTCATAAAAAAATTATATTGGTTTAATCATCCATATTAGAATAGTTAGTCCTGCAGTTTTGACATTGACACCTTTCTAGTGACAGTAAAGATCACTTTTCTTGAAAAGTATATGATATTTTACTTCTAATGAAATGCCAGTTTAATGCAGTTACATTTCGTACAAGTATTATATTCCTCCTAATCTATGATCCCTGGATTTTGATCAAATAAAAGTAGGTCAGTAACTTTCACACACAGATTGCCACCTCCTTAGCTTAATCACTTTTTGACAGGGTGTTTTGCTGTGATCTGGTAAAAAATCCATATGTACTTCATGCGCATCACACATTTCATCTTGTTTCTGTCTCAGAAACACACAGACACATGCAGATAAATCAACTTTTGATGTGATACACCTTCAGTGTTTGCCAGTAACCATGTCAATGAAACTATCCTTTTGTAATTCTTTTTAGCTTTGTTCCACACACGTAAGCCCTCCATTCATAATCATATACATTTGATCAAGTGGCAACAGATCATTTGCATTAACATGCATCTTCATTAATTACAGCTATTTGACTTGGTATATTTCTTAAGTTTCAAAGTGATCAGGTGAAACAAATTTTGTACAAAGTAGTATATTCAGCTTTGCTTACACACAGGCCCCCACCCCCACTGACTGCTGGTTGTGATTGAACTGGTGGTGCAGTGAGTATATCCATCCCCAGATCACAACATCATTAAAAAGGCAAATATTTGCATTTGAGGCAGCTGCCTTCCATGAAATCTTTTGTATCCCTTGAGGCCTGAATCAGCCTCCCTCACTTTTCAGTTGCTGATAGCAATGATTACAATAGCATTTAGTGTGACTAACACCATTTGCACACTACATAACATCAGGCCCAGAAGTAGATCTGTAGAGCTTATTATTCATTTACAATTCCACTTTTATGTTCACTCGATTCTCTTTTTTAAATTTAACATTGAATTATTTAGTAAATTATGTTGCAAAGATTGTTTTATAATTAAGTATGCTTGATACAGATGATTAATTTTTCTAAGGAGCTATCAAAGTAAACATGAGTTATCTTAGCACTGCTATTGGATGTTTAGATAATTTAGCAAATTATGTACACAAGATAACTAATTTTATAAGATATGGGATTGGTTCTATTTTGGAAAGCTGTTAAGAAGTACTGGACTTTCTCAAGTTCTGCCTTTCATTATCTCTAAAGAAACTAAACAGTACTCATTCCCTTATGATGAAAGACAACACCAACTTCAAAATATCAAAGCTATTCAATCAGAAATACTTGGATGTTTGACTGGAAGGTATTGCGTCCTTCAATTTTAAAACTGGGAAAAAGGATTTCTAAGACTGTTTTGCTGTTAAAAGTTGCCTAAATAGCTACCAGACTGTTTTCTGATGATGTATGTGCTATTATTAGCAAGACTGTGTTAATAACAAAGTAAGTGAATAAACAATCATTAGCAAGAGGTTCTCCTGTTTGATTCTAGGCTGGAGCGCCTTCTGTGTGGAGTCTGTATGTCCTCCCCGTGGTCGAGTGACATCTAAAGACATGCAGGTAGGTGCCTACATGAATGGGTGTGCCTTCTTTGAAGGTTGGGCATCGGGCTGGCAACTCGGCACCATAAAAATCCACTGCCAATCATTAGCGGACCAGAATTCCACTGTGGCGACCTGACCCCTAACTGGGAAAAGTCAAAAGACAAGACTTACCTAGGATTCCAGTTTAATACTAAGCATGTATAATACATTCTTATTGAAAGGTATAGGTTCATATCAATTTCCTTTGCTTTCTTGTCTATTTATTTATTTATTTTATTTTACATTTGTTGATCGGAATAGTCTGACTGGATATATGGCCATTTTCAGCGGAGGCCTGAGGAGAAAAGCTCCAAGATAATAATACACATTGAACATTTAGTAAATGCTAGTTTCAGACAGATTACAGTCATAAGCAATACCAGCATTTAGCACATATACTACTAACTTATTATCAAACACTTTACAAAACATAACATTATTTTCAAAGTTATATATACATAATGTTACATTTCGGTTTAAGACACACTGAGCAGCAGTTATACAATTGACCCTTCCAGAAATGGTGTGGTAGAAAAAAGTTAGAAGTATTTGAAGGTAAGGCACCTAATTAATAGAGGGGTCAAAAGTTGGGGTTAGTGCAAGGACATAACCAATGAGTTTTGAAGTATTTCTTGAGTTTGTTTTTGAATTGAGTTAGTGAGGGTTCTAGGGTCAAGTCAGCTGTGAGTCTATTCTATGTTTCTTCAAAAGAGTTGGCAAACAGAGAATCCCCAGCTGAGTAGTTGGATTTGTATGTTTGAACTAGGAGTCTAGTGGATGACCACAGTGGCTGGGTGCTGGTGTAGGGGCTGATAATATTTTTTAGTGCAGGTGTATTTTCTGGTTGGTAAAGGACTTTATGTGCCACAGTTAGCTGGTTGAACTGCAGTAGGCTAGGCAGCTCAAGCCATCCTAAACGATTTAGGTTGTTACAGTGATGTGTCCAGTCTGTGGCAGTAGCAAATCTGGCAATGTGGTTATAGCAGGATGATAGTTTATTAAGATCTGTTTTTTTAAGTTGGAGAATAGAGGTGAGGAATAGAGAAGAGTTGATAGTAGATGGGAACGGGCAATTGCAGTTCTAGCAAGTGGGGTAAGGAAAGGTTTGATTCTGTAAAGAGTACCAAGTTTTTTATTAATGGTTTTGCTAGTTTGATTGATATGCACATCAGACTTCAAGTTGTTATCAACTATGACACCCAGTAGTTTAGTTTGGGCTTCTGGGAAGATGACAGTGCCGTTGTTAGTGGTTATGTTGAAGGATGGCAGGGGGGGGGGTCCTGCGTGTGGGGGAGAAGAGGAGCAGCTTAGTTTTGTTGGGGTATAGGATTAGATGTTGATTGGACAGCCTTTTTTCCTCTGTATTGAAGGTATTTTGGGTTAATGTGAATAAAGCAGCTGGTGAGGTGTCAGAACAAATCTAGGGAGCGAAGCCTTTCTCTTGTGAAAATATAAACGTTCCTCTTGGTCACCTTGCTGTAAAATAGCTTACTTTCTACTGACTATTGTCCCTATCTAGTCTATAAGTTTACTAACCACTACACAGTTTTTCCCTTGGGTCCTAAAGTAATGATAAAACTACTTTTATAAGCTGCAAGTACAAAATCATTAAGGGAAAAGGCCACTAACAAGTTGGATCTGGCTATTTTGGACTCTTTACCAACAGTCTGAGAAATGCAAAAGATAAACATTTTTTTTTTGCAGCCTTGCAAGTTGCTTGCACTTACCTTAAGGACACTAAGTAAATGCTTACCTTCTGTAGTCAAGTTTTCATGTGTTTTCATAAACAGCCATTTGAAATATTGAGAATAACAATGCCAGTTCTTGGAATGTGGAGACCAAATTACCAAAAATGTACATGTACATATACTAAGTCCAATATTTTTATTTCTCAGAATATTCCCTTTTCTCCAATGTATGGCAATCTCAGAATTAGTGTATTGATGTTCAAGGAATGAAAGGGCTTGCCTCCCACCATACTCGGGTATACAGGTGGGCCTGCAAAAAATAAATTAAAAAAAAAAAAAGTTGAAAAAAGAAAATAAAAGTTATGTCAATATACATGCATACATATATGCATACATACAGATATTCCAAGCACAGGCATTAATGCCCTTCTAGCCTTCCAATATACAAAAACAGTTGTTCTCATAATAATTTTCGAGGTTGTCCTTAAAAATATCTAAACTAATACTTGCTTTAATGTAATTTGGTAGTCTATTCCATGCATCAGCTGCTTTCTCAGAGAAACAATTAGTACACTTCTCATTCTTATAGAATCTTCTGCATAGGCTGTCTGATGATTTCTACTATTTTTGATAACCCCAAATATTCCCAGAGGTAGTTGTCTCTAAATGCTGTATATACCTGAATAAGTTCTCCTATTAAATATCTGTATGAGACACTGTGCAAATTCATATACTTTAGTCTTTCATGATATCTTAATTTTCACATCCATGGATGCCCTTGGTACATATCCGCTGTACTCTTTCTAGTTTACTCATGCTTTTTTTCTTATTAGGCTTCCATATTGTTATTCCATACTAAAGTTTGGGTCTAATGTAACTAACAATGATTTCATCATTTCTGATTTCCTAGACTTTATAAAGCATTTTATACAACGTATAACTTTCTACAGCTATCATTAACAAATTGGTTGATATGATTAGAAAAACTCAAAGCTGGATCTACCCATATACCCTGGTCATTAAATGAATCTACAGTTTCAATAACTGTGTGTTGTATTAAATATACACCTTTCAATTTATGTCTCCCAAATCTCATATGCTTATATTTGTTTATGTATATATCAGCATATTATTCTCCTGTGCCCAAATGGGCAATTTAGTCAAGTTATTTTGCAGACATGCCCTATCTGTAACACATGTAATCAGTTTACTCTATTTCAAGTCATCTGCATGCAGACTGCAGAACACCTCAGATGAAAAAGATAGATCTTAAAGATGCAATCTAAACAAGTACAAGCCTAGGACAGAGCCCTGTCCTAGGCGTTTACCTGTTTACATTGTATCTTTCATCTCTATATTTTTTTTAAGCCATGCAGCTATCAATCTTATCGAGTACATCAATGCCCTGTTGCTCTAATTTAATGATCAGTGCTTTATGTATGACTCTATCAAATGCTGAAGTTAAATCTATATAAATTATATCACAGCACAATTTTTTTTATTTATAGCAGTTATTATATTCTTATAGAACATCATGTCACAGGTGGTAATAGATCTGTTTTCAATGTATGCATGTTGATATTTGGTTTCAAGTCCCAGCTTTTCCAGTTCTGACAATAACATATCCAAAATTACATTCTCCATTATTTTTTCACAACATGAACGTAGACTTAAAGGTTTGTATGACTCTGGGATTCTTCTACTCCCCTTTCCCTTAAAGATAGGTTTAATAAGCGCAGGTCTCCAATCATGAGGAATTTCCCCATATTTATATGACCTAGTAAATAATAGATGTAATGACACTGTAGGTTTTCTCTGAAGTGTTCTCAGGTCATTATTACTAATTCCATATCTTCCCTGTGCTTTGATTGCATCCAGTTTACATAGTTCTTTTTCAATATAATCTAATTTGATTTCAGTATCTGAGGTTACATGAATGTCACTAGGACAACTTAACACCCCCTTTGTGGAGCCATACTGTTTTGTATAAGATTTTATAAATATATCTATAATATGTTGTTCGTAGGTTCATAGATTCATAGTTGATTATTAGGTTAATGGCAAAAGATCCCTTACATGCCTAGCCAATAACACCCAGGATATGACAATATTACATCTTAATTCCCCAGATATGGGATGGGGTAATATCATGGTAGTTGGTCTTTGGGTTTTGGAGCCCTGTGTCATTTTACAGACTGCCTCTGTCCATAAGGAACATAGGCAGTACCCCAGGAGTGAATTTATGGTTCCCCTTCCATTTATCCAAATTCTTTTTGAAGAGAGTGAGGGATGAGCTTTGTTTTATGAAGATGGGAAGTTTATTCCATGGATGAGGTAGCCTTTGGGATATGAATCTGTCTCTCCAGCAAGTTCTGTTAGAGTCACAAATAAGTTTCAGGTCCATGGAATGGGTAAACCATGTATAATTTTTCTTGCAAATGTGTAACATTTTCATCAGAGCTGGATCAGAAAATGTCTTGTAAGTCAGGCATAAGTCACCTCTCAATAAACAATACGAGAAATGGTAAAGGGATAGGGCTTTATATGGTCTGTATAAGACGTGTCCTATGCTTTGTATTTTTTAATGTGAAAAATCTGGGGCTGCTCCAGTTGGTGTAAGTGCCTGGTTAGGTACATGCAGAAGGGTAGCGTTGTACACAATTATGGGCCTGATGAGGGCTGAGTACAATGGCACTATGACTTCCTTTGATCTCGATGCCATGCCTTTACTTTAAGTTGAGCTATACAGAAGGATTTTCTTGCTACCATCGCCACCTGGTGGTCAAAGTTTAGGTCACTATTTATTTGTGTTCCTCCTAGGTCCCTCACCACTGAGTGTACTTTTAGACGTGTGCTATCAATATTATAATTTGCAGGGACATCTGATTTAGATTCATAGATTCTTACTAGGCTAACTGCACTTGTGGGTCATTTTAAGCCTAGCCAATTGACACATGTAAGAATTAAACCCTGTACCTTGTGTCTGTAAGGTAAACACTGTAACCATTATACCAATCGAAGGGCATGATTACACATTTTTTAGAATTTAGTCTAAAACAATGGTTTTGGCACCAGTTGTTTGTCATTTTTAGGCCTGTTTGTAGGATGTCAACATCATTTTGTGACTTAATGATTGCTCCCAGCTTACAGTTATTGATGAACTTGGTGAGCTGGATGCCTCTAGCATTGGTCTGCACTTCAGAGAAGTATATACCAAACAGGAGGAGTCCCAATATTGAGCCATTTGGGACACTTCTAGTAACAGGTTTCTTATCGGATATGGATTCACCTATCCAGACAACATGTGCCCTGTCAGTGAGCCAATTTGCTATCCATCTGATAATGCAGAGGTTTATGCCTAACTCTGTAAGTTTGTCTATGATCCAAAAGTGGGGGATTGTGTCAAAAGATTTGGCCAGGTCTCATCCATGGCCCTGGTGACTTTCTTGAAGAAGTCCACTAGACTGAGCAGGCAAGGTCTCCTTTGACAAAGCCAAATTGGGTCTGGTCCAGTGTTTGAAGAGTTACTGTGTCATTATTGATCAGGTCCATGATAATTCTCTCTCCGTGGCCTTGAAGATAAGACTGATCAAGCTTATGGGTCTGTAGTTCCCTGGGTCAGTTGAGGGGCCCACCTTCTGCAGAGGAATGACTGTTGCAGTCCTCCATTCCTCTGGAACAAAGCCCATCCAGACACTGTGGTTAAAGAGGGTTTCTAGTGACTCTGATAGATTATGTTTTAAAGGGACAATCCCAGTGCTTAAAATGAGGGTCTGAGTTAAGCTGACAGAAGTCACGTCCACTTCAACACGTCACTTTCATTCCCACCCACAGTGTCATTTTACTTTTAAGTATCCTGTAAATCCACAGTTCTAGTCTTGTTTCAGCTCCCAGGATAAACTATTCTTTGGATTTGTGTTCCTCTCTGACTTACATTGGATTGGAGAACTATGCCCCCAGCTCCTGGCTCATATTTAAAATAAAGAAAGCTGTTCCAGGAAAAAGAGACATCAGTGCATACTAATTTTTAAATTTTGCATCACTAATGCTTCTACAGATGTACAAGCAGCCTGTTCATAAAAATAGTGCATTTGTCTAATATTAGTCAGAAATCAGCACGTATCAAACTAGAAGCTGAAAAAGGAACAGAAGAATGTGTCTACGAATGCTCCAACCTTCTGTCATACACTTGCGATGGAATTATTAGCAGGTCAGAAAGTCACTACACCAGGCTAGTATTTGGAAATCAGAATACAGTAAAACATGAAAGTAAGAGAAATATGGTTTCCACTATTGTTTGCCTGACTCGATGCTTTCTATAGGTAGAAGCCATGTCATAAAATTGTTGTAAATGGCCATGATTCACAATCACCACAGGATAAAATATGACATTAAAGAAACAATAAACTCTGTTTACTAATTTTTAAAAGCCTTGCATTACTGATGTCCTTTCTAGAGTAGCAGCAGCAGTTAAACGCCTGAAAGGCTACTTTTCTCAATGGGTAAAATGCACAGATTAAACTAATGAATAGCTCACAGAGAAAGCTGTTGTCAATACAACTGCAATTTGAGATGGAATTTGGCTGATACCTTTGAAACTTCCTTCAGGCACTCTACCCCCACAATCCTCAGCCAAAAGTGAGCATGCTCAGAAAGGCAAACTTGAAATGTAAACAAAGGCTGAACCAAAATAAAAAATCCCTGGGACTGTCCCTTTAAGCTATTTAAGAAGCATCCTAGAATGTTTTTAGAACCCATGAAGGCTGTGTTTTTGGTTTTAGTGACCACAGTAAGGACCTGTTCCCTCATAATGACTGGTAAGGGGATGGTTGCTGGTATTTCTTTGAGTATGTTAAGAGGTGATTGGGGGAGTTTGAAGTGAACTTGGCCAGCATGCTTACTACATTTTCAGGCTGGGTGTAAATATTGCCATTCATGATTAACTCGGCACATTGCTAAGCATTTCCCCTGAGGTTGAAAACATAATTAGGGTTGCCAGCTGTCCGGTTTTTGACCGGACTGTCCGGTTTTCAGACAAATTGTCCGGTTAAAAAATTTCATCAAAACCGGACACGTGAAGTCCGGGTTTTTTTTTTTGTGCCGCCAGAGGAAAGGAGAAAGTAAATGTATCCATCTCGAATGGGAGCGGTACAATACGTTACTAGCTACTACACAACAATGAAATGATTTTAACTTCAGTATTCCAGGTAGCGAAGCAGTTTAGTACATACATACATACATACATACTGTCTGCTGAGCAGCTGAGCCTGGAAAAGGTATTTTTAGTGAAGAGAATGTACATGATATAGAAAACCTACATCAACAATTGTCAATGTACTGTGCTATATGAACTTCCGACAGAATATAATCGGCGATTGTTTATGCTGCAAGCCTAGTCAATTTACCCAGGTGCACTGTACATTTACTTTTGCTATCATGCACTTATACCTCAGGTAGCCTCCACCACTTATACCAGCGTTTACTAACTCTTCCCTCCTAGAACTTCATGGATGCAGCTAATTACAAAATGGAAAGCATTTGTTACATCTTAACAATCGAGTACCTGTCCCACACCCCAGTACAAACAGTATTTGACAGAACTTTTAAAATGCAAGGGAATCTTTAGATCGTTATTTCTGAATGAGAAGTAAAGTGATGTTATTGACTTAAAAGGTCTTATGGGGTAAATTGAAACTTACAATTTTTAATAGCAAAGATAACCTGCTTGCCCTGTGCATTTTTTGGGGATTTTTAATCAGATTTACCACCATGTGCACAGGCTAGCTCTCGACCTTTTATCTCCATGGACCATCCATAATTAGGTTTAAGGACATAGAAAATAAATAACTGGAGAAAAATGCACCATATTGACACTTTTCATCAATACTGGTACTTACAGCTGCAGCAGCCTAGCAGTGCAATTAGCACCACCCGTGTTCTCTTCTCCCCTTTAAGTACGGCTTAAATCATCATGCGTGCATGCTTATTCCACCACTCACCAGTACGGAATGGAAATAACTGCGCGGAAATTTTAAGCTAGCTAAGCCTAAGCACTAAGCAGCCAGTTCCATCGTGAAGAGCAAGAGGCAAGACTAGGGGGTGTGTCACCACATACAGACAGTGTAAAAACGTTCAGACTACAGCAGAAATAATTAGATAGCCAGCCTAGGTCAGGTGAGGACTTAGCAGATAGCAGTGTGTTACTCTCTCTTTTTTGTAATTTTAATTCATATAGTCATCATAGCAGCCTTTTATGCATAACATCATTATTAGGTCAATGTCCTCCTGCTACTCTCTGAGGAAAGGGAAAGTCTGTGCTGTGTCAGTACAGTAGAGGATGATGACAGTAGCGAGTCTGACATATATATATATATATATATATATATATATATATATATATCTACACATAGAAGTATGTATGTATATATTTTGTTAGCATATGCCTGCCTCTGTGTGATGTGAAGAAGGACCTGTGTAAGATTGTAACTGTGGCACACTTAGCAGGACCAAGGAGATGATGAGGGTTTGAAAGTCAGGGCCCAGGCCTGGGGTCAGTATAATTTTTGTATGGTATTGAATATTAAGTGTGTGACAGAGAGAGAGAGGGAAATAATAATAATAATAATAATAATAATAATAATAATAATAATAATAATAATAATAATAATAATGTAGGGCATCAGATTAGATTTTGGTGGTTAGGGCAGCCAATGCAACTACTCACATTCTTCTTTTCCTTTCGGCTGCTCCCATTAGGGGTCACCACAGCGGATCATCTGTTTCCATTTCTTCCTGTCCTCTGCATCCTGCTTTGTCACACCAACCACCTGCATGTCCTCTCTCACCACATCCATAAACCTTATCTTAGGCCTTCCTCTTTTCCTGTTACTTGGCAGCTCCATCCTTGACATCTTTTTCCCAATATACTCTGCATCCCTCCTCAGCACATGTCCAAACCCACGTAATCTTGCCTCTCTGGCTTTGTCTCTAAACCTTCCAACCTGGGCTGACCCTCTAATATACTTATTCCTAATCCTGTCCACCCTCGTCACACCCAGTGCAAATCTTAACATCTTTCACTTTGCCACGTCCAGTTCTGACTCCTGCCTTTTTGTCAGTGCCACTTTCTCCAACCCATATAACATAGCTGGTCTCACTACCCTCTTGTAGACCTTCCCTTTCACTCTTACTGGTACTTGTCTGTCACAAATCACTCCTGACACTCTTCACCCACTCCATCCTGCCTGTACTCTCTTCTTCACCTCTCTTCCACACTCATCATTACTCTGAACTGTTGATGCCAAGTATTTAAACTCATCCACCTTCGCCACCTCTACTCCCTGCATCCTCACCATTCCTCTATCCTCCCTCTCATTCACACACATATATTCTGTATTAGTCCTGCTGACCTTCATTCCTCTTCTCTCTAGAGCATATCTCCACCTTTCCAGGGTCTCCTCCACCTGTTCCCTACTCTCACTACAGATCACAATGTCATCTGGAAACATCAGCAACTACTCACATTATGGTATGAAATAAAATATTATTAGTAAAAACAGAATAATTCATTTTACGACACATCTCTAATAATTCATTTTACGACGAATCTTGTCACAGCCGAATGGCTCTCCATGAAGTACCCAGCTAAGGAAAGTGTTAGAATCATGGCCAGTGACAATAAAAGTACCCACTGTCTGCCACTAACAAGAAGTTAAAATACTCCACAAAGACACCTCTTACAGCCTTCACCAAAAACTCGCACCTGAATCGCAGACATTAGGTTTAAACGCACCTGGAGATGAAATAGGAAAAAAAAGTATTTTAGAGAATGAGCCTGAACCTTCTAACCAATGAAGGTTGAAAACTAAAACAAAAATAGTATCACTTCACTAGTGTGGTTTTAGTCCACAGATACAGATTACTGCTTAACTTTCAAAGGGTACCTTTAGGAAGCACACCTAGCTTGAATATTACTAAGGTAAAGCAAATGAACCTTACAGTGGGCTAATCTAACAATATACATTTTTATTTAATGTCTTAGCTACTAAGCTACACCATGGCTTAGTTCCATCTTCAGATAATTAGCAATCCTTAAACGAGGCAGCAATGCACAATTTACCTTTGAGTAGTTTGTATGAAACAGAATACAGTGACAGTGATTTCAAACAATCCCCATAGAACAGATAGTGAAGACCTTGAATGTTCCTTGTGGTTTCTTTAAACCTAGTTAAATTTCCCATTCCAGACTGTGTACCTTGTGTCTATGAGGTAAACATCTTAAACAGTATACTAACACCTGACTTTCCACTTCTTTTCAAGAGTTTTGGTTGTTGTTGTTGTCTTTCAGCTTTTCCCGGTTAGTGGTCACCACAGCGGAACTCCGGTCCGCTAATGATTGGCAGTAGATTTGCACGAATGCTGAGGTGCCAGCACAGCGTTCAACCTTCAACGAAGGCACACCCATTTAACCATGTCTTTCGAACGCCCACCCAACCGCGGGGAGGACATGCAAACTCCACACAGAAGGCACTCCCTGCACTCCAGCTGAGAATCGAACGGGAGAACCTCTTGCTGTGAGGCAACAATGCTACCACTGCACCACCATGGAAGTCATCTTTTCAAAAATAAAAGGATCATTTATTAAATATAAATGTAATTCACTTAAAAAGTTAAAACAAAAGAAAGTCTGCATTAAAAGCATTTTTGAGCAAATAACAAGTATGACATTACAATGCCTAACACTGCTAATTGGGAAATCCACAATAATTTACCAGAAAAATTAACAGAATATAAGGCAAAATCAGGGACATTCTATAAAATCAGGGAACTTGAGAAGTATGTTTGTGTCTTCATAGCATCAGTTATTAATGTATGTTGGTTTTGTTAACAGAAATGGTCTGTCTGGAGAAAAGGTAGTGCATTAAACTTAAATAATGATAATAATTAGTGTTATGGACTTTATTTCAGAAAATATATATTAATTCACATTAAAAAAAAACTTTGCTAGGATCTCCTTGTGTTCTGACTGAGCTGATAATTTATTTTTGGCACTTTTTAACTATTCATCATTGAATAAAACAATAATTGAATTCAGTTCAGAATACAGTTGTAATAAATTGCATTTATTTAAACTGTATTTGTTTTAATATTGCTACATACTCAAGTGTGCTAGCTCGCACTGCACAGTGTGCACTTAAATTGTTTTTAGTGCTGTTTTAGCTGCTTTTCTGTAAAACAAAAATTCTAAGCTTGTTTCCTGCCTTTCCTGTAACTAGTCCAGATAGAGATTTGCTGTATCCAGGATTGTTTGTAAGCTTCTGAGCTCTCCAAGCCTTTTTGTGTTGGAAGGACTGTGGGACACTGTGGGGTGGGAGTACCCAATGCTACTAGAGAGTAGACTCTGCTAGTATAGCCTTGCACCAGTCCGGGGACACTAGGACACTGTGGTGTGGGAGTACCCAATGCTACTAGAGAGTAGACTCTGCTAGTATAGCCTTGCACCAGTCCAGGGACACTAGGGCACTGTGGTGTGGGAGTACCCAATGCTACTAGAGAGTAGACTCTGCCAGTATAGCCTTGCACCAGTCCGGGGACACACACACTAACAAGCAGATGTTCCTTTCGTAAGAAACAGATACTTCAGTGATGCAAAAGTAGTTGCACAGTATTTGTGTAGACTCTTTATTAACACAGCTTTTTGTCTTTAAGTTTAACTAACTCATTATATGTCTGTCATTACTGTCTGCAGATACTTTACTTATTAATACGGTTATTATGGAAGACAGGAATAACTGTGTCTGTGTCAATGATAATAATGAGAGTTTTGGCAGCCCAACTACAAGGTCAGACTAGTCTACCCCACCAAAGAAGCGAAAACAAAACATCTGTTATTATAATGCAGAGTGGGAAAGGGAATTCTCATGGATACAAAAATGCACAGAAGATACAAAAGCTAGATGCAAGCTTTGTGCAACATCATTCACTGTTGCATATGATGGAAAAAAAGCAGTTACAGCACACCAAAGCACCAAAAAGCATACTACTTGTTCCCAAGCTAGTGCGCCATCTCAACGACTGAAGGCATTTTTCACATCGCCAAACAGTACGGCATCTCACACAGTATCCCTAGCGGAAATTGCTGAAGTGTATCATGGAATTAGACATCATATTTCATATAATGTACAGGACTGTGGTATCAAAGTTATGGTCTGTAATTGATGACTGGGAAATCATTAAAAAGATGACCTGTGGCCGAACAAAAATTTCTGCCATAGTCAATAATGTTTTGTACCCATTTTCACTAGAAGTTGTCCTTGATAAGTTACATGCTGGTTTGCCATTTCCATTGCTACCGATGCATCTAACAAAGGGAACCGTAAATTCTATCCGGTTGGTGTTCAGTTCTTCACCCCGTAGAATGGAATTTCTTTCCGCGTTATTGACTTTTACCAGGATGCATTTGAAGACTCTAAGTCCATTAAGAATCAACTCTGTCATGTTTTAACAGAATGTAAATTGTCTTGGCAAAATGTTACCGCTTATTCCACAGATAATGCATTGGTAAACTATGGCATAAACAACTCCATTTATCAGAAGTTAGTTTCAGAGGAGAATCCTTAAATTATTGCAGCACACTGCAATGACCACATTATGCATAACTGTGTGAAAAATGCTTTAAAGATCATGTCATTTGATGTTGAAAATTTCGTCATGAAAGTGTTTGCTGAATTCAGTAACTCTGCATTGAGGTGAGCAGAACTGAAGAGCTGCTTTGATTTCCATGAGTCTGAATACCATGAGATAATCAGATATGTTCCAACACGCTGGTTGAGTTTGTTCAAGGCTCTTGACTGAATTTTGCTGTGCTGGATGCCTTTGAAAACGTGTTTCTTGTCTCAAGGAGAAGCTGATTCTCCTAAAGTGATATGGAAAATGTTGAGGGACCAGGAAAATGAACTGGCACCAGACAACAGCCCAACAAAGTCGGAGTTGTATCTGTATTTTACACAATTCTTTATGTCATCCTTTCAAGGGACAATTTTAAAGCTTGAGAACAAATCAACAACAGCTTGTGAACTGTACAGTATAATGGAACAGTTTACGCTGTCTCTGCAGCATAGGACTGATGACAAATATTTTGGTATGAAGGTAGCATTTGCTCTGCGCAAAAGTTATCTACCACAACAGTTCATTGAGAAATTCATAACTGAAGCACTTGAATGTGTACAAGCGAGCAATGACATATTTGAACAAATGGTTTGCATTCGAACATTCCCTGTATCATCACTTCAAGCCATTGTCTTTGACCAGTGTCACAAGATCGCCTTCACTCAATGAAGTGATTGACATTTCAAGATCGCCTTTGCTCAATGAAGTGATTGACATTTGGATGCAAACACCTCTATCAAACCACCATCCATCTGACAGCCTGCACGATGAAGTGTCAGCTCTTAGTGAAGTATTCAACGTTATCCATAGCTGTGCAAGCACAGCTGAGGCTTGGTTTAAGTTTTTCGAGCACAAGTCTGCACCAAATATGTTGAAACTTGTTCAGCACATTGTCTGTTCTAATCTCGAATGCATCCATTGAGTGTGTGTTTAGTTTTATGCATAACATTTGGATGGATGAACAAAACAGACATGCCAGAATCAGTTAAAAGTGAACTGTCAGTTTTCTTTAACCTGCCATATTCCTGCACAGAGTTTAAGTCTGTTATTTCACAGAACAAGCGCCTGATCAGGGCTGCTCAGTCGGACTCCAAATACCACAAATGTGGAACTTCAACAGAACTATGCACTATTCCTAACAGACTCTAAAAATGGACACTCCTACACACAGTGCCCAAACTATGACCACATTCCAACTATGAATGTACAAGTGCATGCAAAGTATAGCTGTACAACTCCCTGACCATCACTACAGACACAGATCAGAGCTGTTCCACAAGAGTTCAGACAGAATGAAAGAACAGGTCTTTGGGAGCATAATCTGTTGTCCACCCTCTCAGTCCTTATAGGTGAGGGATACTCCCAAGTCACAAAGTTATGATCAAAAAAATTCCACATGCACGGTGGCACAGAGTGACAGAGGTTAAGACTGTTTCAAACCCTCAGGTCTACACAGTTCAGTCCCATCCACCGGTTACTGTCTAAAGTTTGAATGTTTTGAGTGAGCTTTCTTTGTCTACTTCAGTCTGTTCCTGCCTTCCAAAAATAAATTAGCTGATTGACTATTTTAGAGTCTGGATATATTTAATTTTCCTTGCTCTTGTGACCTGAGTCATGGTTGAAAAGGGTCAAAGGACCAGTTTATTTACTCAGTTAGCAAATGAATAATGCACAGAAGTTAGCCTACTCCAACGCACATATTAGGCTGCATAATTGACAGATTTCTAACAGCATTTGTTTACATCAAGAAGCAGCAAACACAGCAAGGCAGGCCAAACTGAGCTGAGCCTAATGGGTTTGTTGTCAAGACTAGCTCTGAATAGGTTTACCTACAAGTTTGCAAAGGACAACTGGCCATTTTATGAATGGCCAAATATCTTTGCCCAACACAGTTCAGTTTCTGAATGAAAATGTGGCAAACTGAGCTGTGTGCGGAAAGGAGGAGGTACAATGAGGAAGAAGTAGAAGGATGGAGGAGGTTACTAGGGAGCAAGAGGAGGAGTTAAGGAGTGAGAGTGAAAAAAAAAAGGCATCTATGACATGGCACTTAACCACAAGTGGAATCTGGAGAGATGCTTTAGACACTGATTAATGTGAATGAACAACTTGTAAGAAGCCAATGTTTGAGTTGCTTATTTACATTTTTTATAGGACATTGCTCATGTACAAGGAAAACTTTTTAAAATATTAGAGATGTTAACCTGAGAAGTTGACAGAATAACTGGATGTGTGAGCTGCACCTATCTCTTTGGCATGTACTTTACCAGACACATACAACAGCTGGAGCATATTTAAAGCTTCCTTACTAGAAGAATCCAGTGTCTAAACACATTGTCTTATACAGATCACCTTAAAGCCCTGTTACTATACCGGGTCTCCTACAGGTTACTGGGAGAGAATGTCTGGCATACAAGGCATCCTTGGATCCAACACTGATTGATGGACCTTTTGGACATCCACAAAACGAACAGTATCAGAACCACTAGATCCAAGGATTTAAATTTTGCTTGTGACATAAATAGGCCATGTGATGCTGATGAGACACAAATGTGTCTCGGAGAGGGTCCACATGCACTGGAACAAGCTTCCCATCCATGTGAAGCAGTTTCCATCCCTAGGCTAGCCCTATTTAAGCATAACTTTGAGTCTTTGAACAATTGGTGGGAAATTGGAAATCACCCTGTTGCCACTGCCAATGCGCAATGCCACCGTTTTTTTTCTGGACTATCCACACAAATCAAATCAATTCTCTGCTCTGGTAGTCAGGAAAACACTGTGCAAACTCCATTTTCTGTTTCACAAAAGGAAACAGACTATCAGTGTTTGTTACAATTGGGTGATTTACTATGCTTTTTTACAGAAAAGTATAGTAAATCGGCTGAAAGCAGGCATCCGGAACAGATAAATAGGGCGTTCCCATCAGCTGATGTCACTGTGATGTCACAAAATGGATGGGGCATGGGTGGGAGAGGGGGTGGGAATGGGTGGGGTTATGGGTGATGCGAGGGGCATGACCTTAGTCTGGTTTTAGCCACAAAGAAACCTGGCAACCCTAAACATAATTGAAAAAAGCCTTATGGTTATCTTTCACCTGAGAGGCTATCTTTGCCTCATAGTTTGCTTTGGCAGATTTGACCATCTCTCTAATTTGTTTGTTTAGACTGGTGAGTCTCTTTTTGTACTGTTTTGTCTGTTCCTTCTTGGCTTTGGAGATTTTTTGTTGTTGTTGTTGTTGAATAGCCTATTTATGCTAGGGGTCCACCAGGGTGATTTATTTTTGCCAGTAATCATAGGTTTGACTCAGACAGGTACTGCCTCTCTATGCAGCTATGAATGTGGTTAGACAGTGTTTTTGTGTAGAGCTCAGAGTAGGCCTCAGCATCATCAAAGTTCAGACAGGCTTGGAAGTTTAACAAGTTGTCACTTAGCTTGAGGTACTTGGCCTTAGCAAAGTTCTTAACAGGTTTGGAGCTTGATGGGAGTTCTAGGTTAGTTTTAATACTAAAGGAGATCAATTTATGGTCAGATCTTACTAGGGAAGAGTTAATGCACAGGACAGAGCAGCATTCCCCCATATTTTTGAGTACTAGGTCTAGGATGTTTGTACTTCTATCTGGAGAGCTATCTGGTTGCTCTAGGGTGTTTGTGTTGATGAAGTCTGGAAACCTCTCAGCAAGTGAATTATGGGTCATATAACTCTCCCATTTTATGGTGGGGTAGTTGAAGTCACCCATAATTATGGTATTAGGCTGAATTTTAAAAGATTCCAGTAGGTGTAGGTAAGAGGTGTGATTTTTCAGACTCATGTTAGGGATATGCAACTAGCAAAGGACATGATAGGGTCGCACCTATGGTTAACTGGGCATGGATCAATTCAAGTGAGACATGTTGTTGGACCAGTCTGCCAAGGTGCTTGTCCTTTACAAACACTGAGTCATCTCCTTTGTTTCATCCTAAACTAAAGGGAACTGAAATGTATGAAAGGCATTCTAGCCTTAAATAGCCGGGGTACTTATCATGGTTTTGAACCACATTTCCATGACTGCACATATGTCTGCATTCTCCAAGACAAGGAGTGCTTCCAGGAGTGTGTTTTTTTTATTTAAACTCCTAGCATTGAGCAGCAGTACCTTTAGGTAGATGTGAGTGATTTTTGTTGTGTTGGAGGGGTTAACGACTTGGCATAGCCTAAAAAAGGCATGATGGAAATAGATACAGTTTTTGCCAGTATCCAGAAACTAAGTGGTGACAAGTGCAAGCTATCTCTGACAAAGCATCATGGTTTGTCAGTCATGTCTCCCCAGGCTAACAAGTATTGGATCCCCTTATTGTGGCACCAGAAACAAAGCCAATTGTTGAAGTCAATCATTTTTGTTGGTAGTGTGATGTCATCATTGGTGAAGGTAGAATGCTACACAAGGCTAGATTCAGATGGGACACATATTCAGAGAGCTCCATCATGTATCTCTTCATATAGACCAGTGAGATATGTCTTAGGTCATTTACGCCCACATAACCTATGGCTTTGTCATACTGGTAGTTGTGGTTTAAAGACCTAAGTGCATGCATGATCTAGTAGATCCTAGCTCCAGACAGACAGCTCACTGTGATCTACCTTGTTTAGCCTTTTAAAGATGACATCAGTATATCTTACAATGGAATCCCCAATAACTAGAATGTTTGGCTGTATGGTGTGTTGCCTTATGGACTTGGAAGTGGGGCTACAATAATTTTCAGAGTTATGTGTTTTGTGAGGTGCTGTCTTTTTTGAGTGTGCACGGGGCCACCGAGAGATTTTTTTAAGAGTTCTTGGAGGTTTGGTAGATTACATGAGTACCTCTGCATATGTTTATTTGTTTCTTAATGTTAGTAGTGAGTGTTTTGAGTGTAACTCTGACAATCTGGTTTGCATTTTAAGTGTGTGAATGTGACAACTTTGCCTCTAATTACATTGTGTATCTACATCTCCCGCACACTGTTTGTCTGTTCTAAAACTAAATGGTTGCCAGTGAAAATGAGGCAATTACTTCATTGCCTCAGGATGCCCATATCCACCAGGCCAGAAACAGGGATGACAGGGAAGCACCTATCCATTATACTAGATCCTTAGTAGACAGGAAGGAGTAGAGCAGAGTCACTTAAACTTCTAAGTAAGAGTGTTTAGTAGTATACTATTAGATGACTTGCAGTGGTCCTGCCCTCTGCACAAACTGGCAGCTCTTCAAGCAGCTGTGAACAGTACGAGACCATGGAGAGTGTTTCCTATAGAGGATTTTAAACTGGAGAGGTTTGCTAATGTACAAGCCACAGGTAACCATGTTTGTGCATTAAGCCCTCAGACCAATCAGATAAACACACAACAAGCCTTCCTCCAGCAGTTCCCAACTCCGATGGGTTGAAGCAGCTCTCTGCTCCCATGAGAGTGCAGAATAAAACCCTCAAATGTAAAATGAACTGGTTTTGAGCTCAAGTATAGTAATAAATGCTTTACAACAAAAATGAGAAGTCCTGGAGTATCAGAAGTCCTTGGAAATAAGTTCACAAACCCTGAGAAATGTTCCCAAGTACAGAAAAATGTGTACAAATATAGGAGAACTTCTACAGACACAGAAAAAAATTTGCAAAACTTAGAAATATTTTAGCAAACTCAGAATGGCTTTTGCAGTATCAGAGGAGGTAAGGAGATATCAAAATACTGTTAAAATGACCTAATAGTAGTTCAGTCTCTGAGAATAAATTTTAGAATCTACACACAATTTATCAATTTGTATGTCTTTACTCCTTCCACATCTTATGTATTTATAAAATGGTTTCCTATTATGCTTAATATCTTTATATACATTTTCTTAAAATGTTTCTTGATCTTGTCTCACACTATGCTTAATTTGTGTGTCCAGCTGTAGTTCAACCTTTTTTCCATTTTTTTTTATATTTTTTGCTTCTCACCTTAATTAAGTCTCTTGTTCTTATGGAAACATATTCTCCTGATGCTGCATGCCTAGATCCTGATGTTAAACATTTTTTGATTTTTTTTTTTTTGGCATTCAAACAATTTCTCTTTCTCAACTTTCCACATTCCTTTGGTAGTTTTTCCACTGAACCCAATACTCCAATTAGTTTTACATAGTGACTGTTTTGCTTCCATATGATCTATTATTAATCTTCTGAGCATTGCTTTAGATTTCAATTTGGCAGAATTATCTAGTAAAAAAGTAACCTTTCATATCAATGGTGGTGAAACTTGACACAAAGTAACTTTAACTACTTTACTAACACAATGTCTAGTATGTTCCATTCCCTGGTAGCTTTTTTTAACAATCTGAAGCAACTGTTGTTCCTGAACATTATTTGCTTTCTCATGTACTTCTTTACTGTCATTTTCAGCATTTGTGAACTTGGCATTACAAGTGTTGATATTTCAAAAGGGGGCCATTTTCATACCACTGCTTCCTCTATATACTGCCTCTCCCCTCCAACCACCACCAGACAGACGCATAAAAAAGTTGAATTAAATATCTTTCTTCCTCTTAGATTATGTTCCCTTTCATAGTTTTCATGTATACGGTTTTCCTTTCCTCCTTTGCGGTTACTCAAAATCCAGAGCTTATCTGAAACAATCCAGTGTTGGTTTATGATTTATTACATAACTGCTTAGTAAAAGAAGATTTATTTTGGTTTACATTTAATTTTTACCTCTGATTTTCCTGTTTGCAAGAAGAAAGAGACAGCTTATAGATAAGATCTGTTTTGATTTATATTTTCTTGTTTTGCCTCTGATTTTCACTGTTTGTTGTTAGAAGGGGATAGATTGTAGCCAGGCAAACTCTAGCCATCACAAGGGGGCTAGTTAGCTATAAACTAACGGACACTGCAGACAGGACAATCCAGAGCTTATCTGAAACAATCCTGTGTTGGTTTGAGACTTACTGTGCAACTGTTTAGTAAGAGGACTTTTATTTTGATTTATATTTTATTTTTATCTTTTATTTTTACTGTTATAATGAGGTGTGACTGCAAGCAATAGTAAAGGAAATCCAGCATTTTAGTTTGCCTGTCATAACTGATACAGAAAGTCAGAGTGACAACTTGATGAATTACTTTCCCTTGTATGATGTGATCTCAGTGTACTTAATTTAATATTTAGTTGCATATTGTTTATACGATTTCCTCAAAGAAACTGAATTAAAATTTCTTGGAATTCTGTGGTAACCGATTTTGGTTATTCTTTTATTTGAGAATTCTTTATTTATTTGTAACTGAAAATAGATTCCTTGAACGAGTATGTTATTAATGATTTGTTAATGCACAAGTATCTTGTACAGTTTAATAAAAGCAATGTATATTTAACATCGGTGACCCATGTCCCTCATGTCAAAAGTTGGATGATTTCCTTACCAGTAATATTAGTAAATCTAGACTTATTGAGGATGATTGCATTTGTGCAATTGGCAGAGCCTGGAAAACTGTTGTTACATATATTAATGACTGGGCTGATAAAGTAAGTAGTATTAGGCACTGTGCAAATCGAACACATTTAGAAAAGGAAGTGTCCATTGTCAGTAAAAATCATACAACCCCTATTAAATGTTACTATGAATGACAACTTTGGAATTCAGGATAAAGGTATTCAGCAAACTGAGGATTTAGAGCATGCAAAAAAAATTATTTTTTCCAAGAGAGAATGTAGAAAAAAATGAGACAAGGGGCAGGTAAAAGAAAAAAAAAACTGAGCTTGGAAGGATTGAAGAGCATTACTATAAGAAAAAGAGAAGAAAGACTGAAGTTGACAACATGGTTCAAGCTGTAGAAATAGAAGGTCAGCTGAATAAGAACTGTATGCTTGAAAATGTAATAAGCATTGAAAACACTGATATTAATAAGACTAATGGAGATGAAGATAAGTCCTTTCTAACAACCGATAGGGCAGATATTATTGTATTAGAAGCTGGAGATTCTTCATATCTGGCCAGAAGTGATATACTACCAATTAGAGCTTCAGTTATTAGAGGAAATGATATTTACATTTGCAGGTAAGATAATGAACATTAAATAGAATTATGCTTGCCAAGATCAAAAATACAGGATGTAAAAAAGTCCTTAGAAAGCCTTAATGTAAGGAAGTATGGAGCTGTTTTTATTCACGCTGGTACAAATGATCTCATCTTCAAGGACTCTCTGACTTTTAACAGAGACCCCACAGCCCTCTGGATACCATAGCTTGTACAGGTATTAGTATATATTTTTCACAAGTCCCATATGGAAAGGAAAGTCAGATCAATGTGAATGAAAAGATTTTTGGGGTTAATATCTACATAAAAATGACTCGTTTTAAAATGTGAAAATGTGTATAGCATCCACACCTATTTTGGGACAAAGTGTGTTTAGAAAGGATAGCATATACTTGTCAAGACAAGGGAAGAGAATTTTTTGCAGAATATGAATTGCAATATTGGATTAATATAAGACAGGATTTTTTCCAGGTCAGAAGTTTACCAGTTCACAGCTAGTAACATCTGATGTGTCTCAATGATGGTTGTTAATGCTAAGAGTATCAGTAATATATTTTTTTTTAATTGGAAAATTACTACCTTCCCACAAGATGTATGTTATTATTTGTGAAACATGGTTAAAGAACAATGAATGGAAGGCAATTCTGCCAGGGTATAAATATTTTTATTGCAACAGATGTTCTAACAAAAACTCAGATGGATTGTTTAAAGGGGATTATAGATTGTTCTGAGACCTATGATTATTGTATGTTCAGTGATAACACCAATACTGTAGATTGTGTAACTGTGACAATAAAGACAACCCTGGAATGTATAACAATTACTGGAGTGAATGGACCACCAAAGTGATGCACTGATGACCTAAGGGAAGTCATACATTTCTTGCATAAAACACAGAAGGGAAAAGTAATAGTGGCTGGGTATTGGAAAATACTGATTCAACAACATTAGTA
Source organism: Protopterus annectens (assembly GCF_019279795.1). NCBI lineage: Eukaryota > Metazoa > Chordata > Ceratodontiformes > Protopteridae > Protopterus > Protopterus annectens. The sequence goes on along the minus strand of NC_056741.1, from coordinate 551,738,774 downwards.
AGGACATTATTAACTACATATGTTCAGGAATAACAATTGCTTCAGACTGTAAAAAAACCTACCTGGCAAATGAACATACTAGACTGATCTCAAGAAAAGTATTGTTACTTCATGTCAAATTTTACCACTATTGATGTGCAGTGATCATGGTGTTATAAAGGTTAAATTGCTCCTAGTAATTCTGCCAAAGTGAAATCTAAACCAGTGCAGAGAAGATCAATAACAGACTTAAAGGAAGCAAAACAGTCACTATGTTAAAATAATTAGAGTGATGCATCCAGCTGAAAAACTTCAGAAGTAATGTGACAAGTTTTGAAAAATAAATTGCTCAATGCAAAAAAAATGCTTAACATCAGGCTCTACAGCATACAAGGTCAGCAGGAAATATTTCAATAAAAAGATTGTTGAGTGAGATGACAGACAAAAAATATAAGAAACTGAAAAAAGGTTGAACTATAACTTTGAAAACTGAAATAAGCCGAAGTTCAAAGATGCCGCTGTAATATTTGTGACATAAAAATTAAGCTAGCTTCAGAATCAGCCTCAACATCAGCTTTCAGACTATTGCACCAAGCCATGAGTTCTTATCATCAACGTGAAAGATTAAAATCACTAAATAATAATAATCGTTGGCAATTCAGTGCAGCTAAATGATAATATCAGTAATCTCCCAAATTAAATTTTCTTCAGTACTAAGCAGATGGTAAATGTGGAGGACTGAGAACCCCTAGCCTTTCATTACACTGCATTTACCTCAATAAGAACCACACTGTCCCAAAATAGACTTCACTCCATTAAAAAGAACATATCTCCAAGTGATGCACTGTGCCAAAACCAAAATTAAACCAAGTCCAACAAAATATGTCAGGTACAGTTCCACAGATGAATAAACAAAATACAAAAGTTCGTAAAAACAAAGAACTTTAATGTGGAAATAGATGAGCACTTTCACAATTTAAAAAATTGCTTCTTCAAATCAAAGAATGAAACTGAAAAACATCTTGTATATACAATAATTAAGTAAACCAATTAAATAATCAACCTATTAAAGCATCTCATTAAATCTTGTAATAGTGAAATCAGCATAACCTAAAAACCAATGTGCTTAAAGGCATAGTTTATCTCTAAAATATATAATGCATAAAAAACACATATACATATAAAAATATATGTGAATGGCTACATATTATCTTAAACTTCTACTATTAAGTTCTGGTTTTAGAGGAACAACATAATTAAGGCCAGAGCCCTTATGTGCTCTGAGACTTAAAATCCACCTAGTTTCACTGCATTCAGTGTCATTGGTTAAATCACCCAACCTCATATTTTCCTTCACTATTTCTATCACTTAAAATAAAAACTTAAATTGATTCCCCTCTTGTGCAATATGCTTTGCTAATGCACTCTATTCTAGCCCCTTATTGATGCAATATACATGGTCCCTTATTCGTTCGCGAAGACATCTGTTGGTTTTGCCAACATAAAATTTATTACAGCACGCACAAATAGCTAAGTAAACTAAATTCTTCGTGTTGCAGTTGGCTAAGATGTTGAACCTAAATTTTTGACCAGAGTCAGAATGTATAAATACAGGATGTTTGAGCATGTAATGGCAAAAATTACATGCGTAGCAGAAAAAATGTCCCCTGCACGTAGGGAGTTGCACGGCAACAGGAAATATCAAATAAAGAAAATAAGCCAGCAACTGGTGGAGGTTACGGTTAGGTAGTTTATTAAGCTACCATAAATGCATATAATTCACGAACATACCCAAAAGGCAAGCAATAATGAGTCAACCGACTATGACAACTCATCAGGCACAGATACGGAGACACAGTCCACCATTGATTCCCCCACTCCCAAAAGGAAAAACTATATATCCCCTTTAGGGCACATGGAGGGAGAAAATTACAAGCTTACAAAATCTGATGGAAATACTGACCAACAAATAAACAATGTACATAATATTTCAAATACTGTACTTACAGATGGCCAAATTTCTCTGTTAAATAAAGGGTTATCTTTCATTCCAGGTTTTTTTGTGTCTGAGGATCATTTTACACAAGATTTATTTTCATTTTGTAGATTAATTAATTTAAAGTTATTTTTCAGGATAGTAAAATGTTGAACAGCCACAGACAGAATCCTTTAAATATCATGCATCATTGTTTACACCACCTATGCATCCCACTGTGAATTTATTTTTACATAGTGTACTTCATGAACTACATTTGCAGTATAACCACTGTTTACCAATGGCTAATAACATTACTGATTCAGAAAGGTCTTGTTTGGAACAACTAGTAAAGAATAAGAATCTGGTCATTATCAATGCAGACAAGGGAGGAGCAGTGGTGGTGTTAGATTGGATTCAGTATGATCTGGAAGCACATAAACAATTAGATGATGTAAAATGCCACTGGATCCTACTCCTGTATTCAAAAAGAAATAGATGATTTTTACATTTTGCTTATGATAATGATATAATATCAATGAAAACATTAAATCATTTAACTATCTCTGACCCCATCAAACCATACATCTATTTTCTACCTAAAATACACAAAGACCTCCTGCATCCACCTGGGAGGCCCATTGTAATTGGCTCATTGACTGAGCCATTATCTGATTTTCTAACCATGTATTTGAAGCCTTTATTAAAACTGGTAAGGTCAAGAATACAGGACACTACTGAATTCTTGGGTATTATCAATGATATGCAGTTAGATTCAGATTGGATACTTTGCACATTAGATGTATGCTCCTTATACACCAACATCCCACATTGGGCAGGACTAGATGCAATAGAATTTTGGCTCAAACGATCAAACATGTACCAACCTGGATTTAACACTCTATTATTGAACCTAACTGAGCATGTGTTGACCAAAAATGTCTTTTTCTATAATGAAGAATGCTTTTTGCAGATCAGAGGAACAGCAATGGGGGCTTCATTTGCCCCTATTTATGCTGATCTATTCATGGCTTATATGGAAGAAATTATGATATATGATGACACTCACAATTGGTTTATACCTGACATTGACATCTGGCGAAGATATTTGGATGATTGCTGGATGGTATGGAGATCAGATGTTTCATCTCTTCAAGAATTCATGGATTACTTGAATGATAATAAGTGGGGGATACAATTTACCATTACATATGATCAAAAATCTATAACATTTTTGGATGTTTTGATCACAAGAAATATGGATAATACTCTAAAAACAGAAGTATTCAGAAAATTCCCCCAATATAACACCATACTCCATGCCTCCAGCTTTCATCCAAAACATATCGCCAGAAATATTCCCAAGTCTCAATTCATTAGAATCAGACGTAATTGTTCTGACAATACAAGTTTTGGTCACCATGCTCAGGATTTGTGTAATAGATTTCAGGATAGGGGTTACGAATCAGGATATGTTACAATGGCATATAGGCACGCCTCAGGTCTAAATAGATCAGATCTTTTGAAATATAATAAGAAACCAGCCAAGTCTAACACAGTGCGTTTCACAACCACATACGGGAGAAATACTAGGAATTTCATTCAGATTATAAGGGATAATTGGAATATATTAGATGCAGATGCCAAAATCAAGACCATCATCCCCAATAAATGTTCATTTTCCTTTCGTAAAGGAAAGAATTTGGCAGGGTATTTTAATCATTACAAGCATCACTTTGAATCTTCCTTAACACAGGTCTATCAAACAACTATCTTGGGGGACAAACTCATTGGCTCTTTTCCTTGTGGTCACTGTGTGAACTGTAAACATATGATCAAAACCAAGGAATTCACAAGTAGAAATAGTAGCAAAGTGTTTGATATTCAATTCTTTGCCAATTGCAACACTGATTGGGCCATTTACATGGCCAGTTGCATCTGCCACTCATTTTATGTTGGGCAAACATCTCGATCAGTGAAACTCCGGGTGTCTGAACATTTGAGTGACATTAGATGTAAGAAATTATCTAACGCATTATATAAACATACACTTGTACATCACAATGCCAAATTTCATTTTACAGTTATTGATAAAATTATTGGTGATAGAACCAATAAATGTGGTTGGCATAGAAAACTGGACATGAAAGAAAAGAAATGGATTACCAAACTTGGTGCACTATTCAGCCCAGGTTTGAATGAATATTTATAAATATGTCTGATCCAACATATTATATTATATCATATTGCATACATTACATACATAATTACTGTGTTTTGATATGACATTTTGATATGTTTTACTTGATCAACATATTTGTTATTGATTTTTGTATGTATGTTTGCAATTGTTTAATATTTATGAGCTTGTTACTTTCAACCAATCAGAATTTTCTGATATGTATTTAAAAATTGCATAGTGAACTCAAAATTCACACACTGAAGAAGGCCATATTGTATTTGGGCTATGTTCGTGAATTATATGCATTTATGGTAGCTTAATAAACTACCTAACCGTAACCTCCACCAGTTGCTGGCTTATTTTCTTTATTAAAAATTACATGCCCCACATTTTTTGTACCTTTTATCCCATTATTTACCCCTACATCTTTTACTTTAGGGTAACAAAGCTATCTCCTCAGGGATTTTTTGTTCCCATAAACAAAAGAGGGCATCTTTCCTATAATGCCGGTTAAATTCTCACCCATATGTAAAACATGCCAGTGCCTACAAACTATATCTGTAATAACATTAGCCTCACTACTGTATGTTAAAGTGAAAGAAACCTTTCTATTCTTACACTTTTGATTTTGCACATTGCCTCTATGGGGTGAAGGATAAAAAGGTTTACCCAAACATTTCCTTTCTTTCTTAACTAACAGACTAGTTTTTCCAATTTCAGTACTATCATATCCTCTATTCTCAAAATCTCTCCCAAGCCTAACTAACCCATTCTCAAGGTCAGTGTCATCCACTGTTAGCCTAGAGAGACGTAGCATTTGTTCCTTGACAACACTGGGGAATATATGTCCTAGATGCATGCTATCTTGGTTCAAGCATGATGGAACATTGCATTCCTTTCTGAAAACATTTAATAATAATATTTACTCCCCTACTCTTTTAGTCTGAATAGGATCTGTGTAACACTGAAAAGTTACACAGTACAGTAATATAATGATCTGGACATCATTTCTTATTTAACCAAGACTAGAGTGATGCAAGCCAGATGTGGAAATGACATTGTGTCTGCAAAGAGCTGCAGCTTTATTATATATTAATCCAATGCTACAAAATAGTGATCCTAAAACAAAACACTCCCAGGATATTCCAGACTGCCTGTTCTCTCATGGGTTCATTGGTTAACAGCACAGAGGGGGAGAATATCATACAACTGGGTCTGTATTCTGGTACTAGCTCAATGGTGTGGCATTGGAAGAGGTATTATATTCCTATGATGGTATCCTTCACAGGAAATATTAAACCAAGGTCCCATGCACCTGAACTGGTGATAGTTCAGATGTACATGCCACCTCCCAGTAAAGAACAAAAGTGTCCCCTCACAATACTGTTATAGTTGCACCAGTCAATACAAAAAGCACGTCAGGGCTCTTCTGAAAAGGATCATTGATTCCCTTACTGACACTGCAATGCAGTAAAAGGGTGTGATGCACTGCTGAGTGTACTGCCCTTCAAATGAGATGTTAAACCAAGGCCCCATCTGCCTGAGCTGGTGGCAACTCTGGTGGATGTAAATGATTTAATGGCACATATCAAACCAAAAAGGGATTGCTTTTATATATATATATATATATATATATATATATATATATATATATATATATATATATGTTGTTGTTGTCTTTTGGCTTTTCCCAGTTAGGGGTCGCCACAGTGGAACTCGGGTCCACTAATGATTGGCAGTAGATTTTCACGAATGCCAAGGTGCCAGCTCAACGTTCAACCTTCAATGAAGGCACGCCCATTTACGCATGTCTTTCAAATGCCCACCCAACCGCGGGGAGGACATGCAGACTCCACACAGAAGGCACTCCCCGCACTCCAGCTGAGAATCGAACGGGATAACCTCTTGCTGTGAGGCAACAATGCTATGGCTGCACCACCGCGGAATGATATATATATATATATATATATATATACATGTATGTATATAAATATATATACATATATATATATATATATATATATATATATATATATATATATATATACACATATACATACACACACACACATATAGATACATATATATATATATATATATATATATATATATATATATATATATATATATATATATATATGGGTCTACTTCATAACATTGAATTTCATAACACTGAGACCATAACATCGAAAATGCTAAACACCGAAAACCCAAAACAGTGGAAACTCAGAACATTGAAAAGGTGCTTCATAACATTGAAAACTACATTGCACAAGTAAATAATATCACCTCCACTTACAACAGCACCTAACTAACAAACACACTTTCTAATACTTTTCTGCAGGGGGCAAGTCCCCCTGCACCCCCCTACACCCCTCCTGTAAATTAAATATACCAACTCCAAGATCACACTATAGTGGAAAAAAGGTAATTTCCTAACCTCAGTGTATGGTGATTGTTGTGAGATATATATATATATATATATATATATATATATATATATATATATATATATGGGTCCCCTTCTAAAGACCGAACCGCCGATCCCCCGACGCAGAAATCACCGACGCCAGATAACCGACAGGTACGTATACCGACAGGGTGATTTGCCGACAGCAGAAAGACCGACAAGGGTAATGTGTGATCGCGACCCGGTAAGTGTGCGACAGTGACGGAGGTAGGAGTGGTCAGGTAAGTGAGTTAGGGTTAGGGTGCAGGTAGGTGAAGTGTGCGTTAGTGTCGGAGCTTGGGCTAGGGGTGGGTAAGTGAGTTAGGGTTAGGGTGCAGGTAGGTGAAGTGTGCGTTAGTGTCGGAGCTTGGGCTAGGGGTGGGTAAGTGAGTTAGGGTTAGGGTGCAGGTAGGTGAAGTGTGCGTTAGTGTCGGAGCTTGGGCTAGGGGTGGGTAAGTGAGTTAGGGTTAGGGTGCAGGTAGGTGAAGTGTGCGATAGTATCGGACCTTAGGGTTAGGGTTTGGGTCAGGGCTAGTGTGTATGCTATGTAGTGTAGTGTGTTGTTTACGTTCCGTGTGTCGGTGTTATGGTGTTCGGTGTTTCGCGTTGTCGGGTTTGTGTGTTGTCGGTTTTCTGGCGTCGGTGATTTCTGTGTCGGGGAATCGTCGGTTCGGTCTTTAGAAGTAGACCCATATATATATATATATATATATATATATATATATATATATATATATATATATATATATATATCTATATGAACCATCTGAAGAAGCTTGGATGCGAAAGCGCTTATCTTTGTACAATAAAAGACTATTTTATTAATTTATTCAACATCAGTATTGAGGCTTGGTTTGTTCCGCTTCATACATTTTTTACATTTATGATTCATACTTTTACTTGTGGAACGGAACATTTACTAAGTGGTTTAACAGCGTGCTTAGGACTTTACATTAATATAATGTATATATTTTTTTCATTTTCCCATACAGCTTCAATGTATTCTGTTTTTTCTTGTTTAACTTATCTTGTATCAAGCAAACCCAATGCATCCATCTTTTTTTGCACCATTCAACAATCATTAAAGCTTTCACCTAATTTCTTATACTGCTCCAATTTAGTCCCAAAATATCTGAATCATCTTTCTCTCTCTTTTTTGCATCTTTTTTCCTCTTGTTCTTATTTTTCTTTTTCTCCTTCTCAGCCTCCATCTCTTCAATAGATTTAATGTCTTTCTGCTCTTCTTCTCCTGTTTCTGAGTCACCTTCATACACTTCTTCACTTGCCAACCCATCATTTTTTTCCTGTTTATATCTGTATCTCTTCTAGAATTAGTCTTTCCCCTTGCTCAGTAATAGTTCTATCACTTTCTTCCTTACTTACATCAGCCATTTCACTTTCTTCTTGAATACTGTTCTCTTCATATTGTCTTTCTTCCCACTCAGCTCCCTCTCATTTTCTTAGTGTACCTGTTAATAGCCAAAAATGGAGAAAATGCCTCAAAGCTAGGAATCACAGAAGAGCATGCAAGAACAAAAAGGTGAAGAAACATGAATTTTAATAAAGGGTGCAGATACACAGATGTTTAATGTCTATGTATGTGTATGCTTCAATTCACATTTTTTTCACATTTTTGTTCTGGCGTGCTCTTCTGAGGGTCCTAGCACTGCCTTGATCTTGTATGTTTAATGTACCTGTTCTTTTTTCAGCACACAATAGTCAAACCGAAACTGGCCAGACTCATTACATTTCCTACAAACTGGTTTACTGTTTGTAGTAGTGTTGCCTCTCCCCACATTGCACATATCTTCTTTACGTACATTCCTGAACCAAATGTATTTCATTCTCACAGTAAAAACAAGCCTTCATTTGGCCCCAATACCTATCAGTTGTTCTTTTTCTATTTACTATTATATTATTTGAAATATGCTACAATTTTCCATCGTGCATTTCTGTTTTAACCCACACTTCCCATACATCCATACATCTCTATTATAATAAATTTTTTTTATTTCATGCACTTTATTACATATTGTGGTGAAAAAAGGTTTAACATTCAAATTCCTCTGTGTCTGAAGTTCTGAATTGCAGTCAGTTTTCTTTTTGACTGCAAGCCAGAGCTCTGAAAAATAAAGTATTTCCAAGGTGATATGTTATTTCTTTTTTTTTCTGTTTTACCCATACATTTTCTACACTTGAAAAAGTCTCAAATATCACTTCACAAAAATCTTCTGACCTCAGATGTATCAAAGCTCTTAACACCGTTTAAAGTAATTCCTAATGGCAGTATACTACTGTCCATAATGACATGCCTGTCAGTAGTAGCCGTGGTTTTGCTTATTATTCTTAGGTCTTTTTTCTGAAGCTGCTGCACTTCTGCTACTGACAAATGTCCCTCCTCGTGTTATATACTGCTTCTTGGTCCTTGCCTTAAAGTACTTGCACTTGTTTTTTTTTTCCTTTACTTCATTCCTGCCATCTAAAGTACCCAGTTACAGAAGGATATTCTTAAAACTGATTACTCCATCAGCCAGACATGCCACTGTAACTGTCTTCTCTGTCACAGTATCATATTGATTATCAGACTGCTTCTGCAGCACACAAGCCATCACAGAACTCTGGCTTGCTTACTAACCTTCATTTGGTTCTCCTTCCTTCATTAAGTTATCCAACACCTCTTATCAAAAATCTCCACTCTCCAACTCTGTAACTAGGATTCTCTCTCTCCAAATTTTCCCAACAGCAATTTTTAATCCTTCCTCCATCTTGGAATTCTCCAAGCACTACTGACAGGTCTCTAACTAGTGCTCAGAAAAGAGTAGTATAAGTTCTCCAGTGCCTTGGCCAAACCTTCCCTACAGACTATGAATACCACCTAATAAAATCCTCTAAAAAGAGGCCTAATGGAACTAACCTAAAGTGAAAAATAAATAAAATGTAAATAAAAAATAAAATATTTTTTTTTCTAGAAGTTATAAGGCTAAACTGGTTTCAGTCTTTGTAAATATTATCACTATACACTAAACCACATTTCAACTGCCGAAAATGTATCTTGTCTTAAATTACTTCTAAAAGCAGCTCAGTTTCAAAGATACAGTACAAATTTCTCCTTTAAAGGATAACTCCACCCAAATGTGAAGTTTTTTTGTAATCACAAAGTTATTTTCCTTTGTTTTTAATCCAACATCATGAGGACCACATAGAAAAAAGCACAGTTTAACTAGTAAGCCAATGAAACTTTTTCTCTACATATCAGCCTGTTTTGTGTGTGTGTGTGTGTGTGTGTGTGTGTGTGTGTGTGTGTGTGTGTGTGTGTGTGTGTGTGTGTGAAATTTCATATTATTAACTTCTAACATTTGTCATATTATCTGTGCTTTCAGCTACTGTAATTGGACTTTTGTGGGACAGGAAAGGTGCTGCATCTCAACTGTTTACAGCCTTAAGAAATTAAAGTACATAAGTAGGTCATTGATTCTGGTTGCAAGAAGGAAAAAATTTTAAACTTAAGTACTGACTGCACTGACATTTTACTTGTGTGTTACCAGTCACATATGATTCATAGATAAATACTAGGCTATCAGTCTACAAACTATTACAAGCATAGCCTATAACCACAAGTCAAAAATCAAACCTTGTATTTTGTACCTGTGAGGTGAAGACCAAATGACCATCTTTAACTCTCAGATAGAAAATGTGACTTGGAACTACAGTTCTGAGTCTGAAAAATAGTACTAAATGAACTAGTTTTTCAAGCCTCACATTCAAATAAAACTAAAAATGTTGTATAACATGTTCACCAGCAAAAGAATCAAAGAATGTCACTACAAAAGATTAACTGATTCTCTTGCCAGAGACAATCAAAAAATAGAAAACAATTTGAATGCAAGTTTCTGGAGGCATACTGCAATAGTAAATGCTCTTCTATTTTATGTGCATTTGCCCCCATAAAAGTACACCAAGGAGGTGAAAACCTTCACTGTAAAATGTAATCACAAGCCATCCCTATATGTTTTATAGGAGATATGCAGGCAGGAAGCATACAATTAATCCCAAGTCCATTCCTTACTCCACACACCAGAATCATTCAAATTCAACTCTCCCCATAGATATTCATGAATCAACAGCAAAAATAAAAGGAGTATATTTAGTGTACATGAAAACTGCAAGCCTAAATAACAAGCAGGTACAAGAGTCATGTCTCTCTACTAGTACCTTTAAATTAACATCATTAAATGAATATTGGCTAAAGTTTGATGGTGATGTCTTCCTGTAGTAATAAAAAGTATCACATATTCACATCCAATTATCCAGGAAAGAGAGTTGGAGAATGTATAATAACATTAGCTGATAACGAAGCCAGTCTCATCCTCAAACTAATAGTAGTAATGCTACTTGAGACAATAGAAGTAGGACACTTGCAGGCAATGAACAGCTATTCATTGACATAGTTTATATTCCACCCTCACATTCTGCCAGCATAATACATGAGATACTGAATACCATGCTACCCAAGATCAAGTGACATAAACTGATAATAATTGGAGACCAAAACATTGACTGGAAAAGTCAGATATCACAACAACAAGGATTCATCGGTAAATAATTAAACCCAGCTTGTGAGAGATTATATCAGACTGAATCCTATGATGGGCAAAAGTACAAATCTAGATGTAGTTATGAAAAACAGATCGAATAGATAATCAGCTATGAAAACTATTTAACTATTTCACCCAAAATGAGTGACAGTTGTCCATTTCTGTCTAGCCGGAAGTTTAAAGCTGAAAAACAACCACCCAGACTCACATTAACCCTAGTAAATCCTTATGGAAAACCAGGTTGTAAGTCATATACTGGAAACAGGTATACAGTTGTAAAGATCCAAGAGCATCACAGTCAGCCTCCTGTAATATATTAATGTCCATTCAATATAAGCTGTTCCCCTATAGAAACAGTAAAAAAAAAAAAACACGATTAACAAATAACCTAGAAAAACAAATTAAACTAGTAGACACAGCAATTTCAGAAAGGACATTAATATCCAGAGGAAAATAACATCACTTCCAAAGACTTGCAAAGGGCATCAGAATAAACACTAACAAAGATAAAGTAACCTCCCTATGCTCATTGCAAACTAACCTGTTCGAGGAACCAAACTGCTTCTGGCACAGGATTAGAAACCTAAAATAAAATACTTGCAAAACTTACCACCAATGAATAGAGCATCTTGATAAATATTATCAAACTGAAATACATCTCCTTCTCTCCTCACTCCAATAAAAATTATTTAAAAGCATTTTCTCCCTATCCTGCAACTCCCTCCCCACATGAATGTTTCCTAACCCCATTCTACTTTTAAAACCATTTAAATAAAAGATACACGGGAATATTAGATAAAATTAATTACCACTGCAACCTTAATTTCCACCCAGTACACCCCAAATTTCTAAGAATAGATAGTATTATATTAAGGCACCTGTTGAAGTATATATTCAGTCTTATCCTTACAACCAAATTCATTTCTAACACTCATTAATTTTGCCTCTTCCCATTGTAGCTACTCTCACCACAGTTCCAACTTCCACCATAGTCACAGACTACTGTCCAGTTGCCAGCTCCTGTCTTATAGACAAAAGTTTTGAAAAGCTAGTGTTTAGGCAAATACTAGAATATTTTCAAAAAATATTACATACTTACAAGCCAACAGTATGGATTCTATCTCAGTTACAGTACACTAGCATCACTATGTACTTTAACTAACCGAATCTATAACTATATGGAAAATATACTACTCACAGGAGCCATTTTCCTGGATCTTAATGTGGTTTTGAAACTGTGGACAATCAGCTTCTATTTCAACAGATGAGGAATATTGGCTTTTTTCAAGAAGTTGTTCAGTGGTTCTCAAACTATCTCATCAGCAGGAGCTTTGTAGTACACCCTCACAGTGCTATCACAGAAACACAGTTTGATTCTGTGACCCCTACCATTCTGTTTATTAATAGCCTGCCCCATAATCCCCAAATATCACCTGCACAATATAAGCAGATGATATAGCGTTTGCAAGAGGATATACATTCTTCACTACATTAAATAAACAGCTACAAGAGGATTTTACCCAGATATGGAAACTGGTCCACTTCTAATAGTCCAACTGTTAATACTCAAAAGTCTGCTGCCATGTATTAAAAACTCACAGTAGGCATATACATGCTCATCCTTGAAACATTAAGGATATAGAAGCATAATCCTTACCCTCAACTGAACCACAAATGCGTCTGGAGATTAGGTTAGACAACAAGTTATCCTCTGCCAAGCATGTAGAAAAAAAAAAACAGGTTGAAAAAGTTCTAAAACAAGTAAAAGTATCATATAGACTTTCCCACCTGCTCACTACAGAAGCTACAGCATCAAAAGAAAAACATGTCCTCATTCTGTGACTTAGGTCTGGTCTGCCACTAATCTGTCTAGATAGCTGAGAAACAAAATACTTAGATTATTTTATTCCTCATACCTTACAGAAAACCACATGATTACCAGACAAAGCAAGAGCACACTTTTTACTAAGTACTGTTACCTACAAGGTAATAAATGAAAGTTACTGCCCATCTTTATAAAACGCACTATTAATCAGATACCCTCAATACAACCATACAAATCAAGGCACCCTACAGCTATAAATATTCCATATACAAAATTAACAAAAGAATCATTCTACCCTATAGTGAAATGCTCTACCAGACAAAATAAAAAAGCCTGCAAATAACTCTGCTTCAGAAAAAACACCTTACCAGCAAAATATAACTAAATGTATTGCAGGGAGCCAGTTTAGAGCCTGGAAACTCATGCCTAAGCTATCTTACTAAAAATAACACTATACTTAGCAATATGCAACCATAATGATGCATAGTGACAACTATGCAACCATTGTAAATAACAGGCTAGCATCCATGTATTTCATATACTGATTAATTTAAATAAAATAACTAGGCCAGTATCTTTGTATATAATGTAGTATCTTCTGTAAATAACATTCACATAAAAGTGGAATAATAGTATAATTATATTAGTGTTAGTATCCTTTTATATAAGCCAGTGAATTGTGCAAATAAAATTCATGTAAAACACAACTATACAAGTTATGGTACTGTATTATTTTATTCTAAGTTTCTATAAATTTAAAACACAACTGGAGCAGTTATATCACTGTATTACCGTATTCCAAGATTCTAAAGTAGTTAGTCAGGTCATCTGCAAGTGTATCAGATTGTTGTGTAATGATCAAGAAACAGGGTAACTATGTACAAAATAATTTATTGTATTGGAAATATAATCTCCCTCCAATGTTGAGCCCTACATCTGTTCTATTCACTTGTTGTTTAATCACTTGCAGCAATCACATTGATGTTAGCTTCATATATACTGTTGTACATATTGCTAGCTTTGTATGTAGTTTCACCAAAGACTATACAGTTATTCTCTTGTTGGCTTTGTTTGTTATATATAATATTTTCAGTATGGAACTAGGGTTTACTCCATGACAAGTGATAACATTTTCTTTAGGAATGTATGCTGTGTTAGTTGAATGTAATTTTTAATGAAAAATAGTGGACAGAAGTATGTTTAATTTACTAATCAAATTAGAGAGATAAAAATGTTCATGTGCTTCATCCTTCTTCTCCAAAGCCAAAGCAGAGAGGAAAGGCTTAGAACAAATCACAGACAATTGCTTATTATACCCCCCGAAGGAAACCTGATTGAGGGACTAAGGACAAACTCCAAAAATTGATAAAACACCCTTTAATGTAGCAATAGATGGTACAGAAAATGTGGTAAATGACTGAAAATGTTCCTTTTAGAAATATAGTCTTCTTAGATAATAGAAATACACTTCTCACTACTGACTTGAAAGAGGACAAAATTATGTCAAACCAATTAGTTATCTAGTGGAAGAAATTCAAAAACTGACAATAAATTTATAGCATATTGTCATACAGCACTAAGTTCCTAATAATATTTTACACTGCAGAATAAAATAAAACAGACCTTAAATCTCTACTTTAACAATTTTTTACATAAATCTACATAAAATGACCAGTGATATTCTGGGTTTGAGTCCAAAGCTACACTATGAAACATCATCATCATCTTCTTTCGGCTTTTCCTGTTAGGGGTCGCCACAGCGGATCATCTGTTTCCATTTCTTCCTGCCCTCTGCATCTTGCTCTGTCACACCAACCACCTGCATGTCCTCTCTCACCACATCCATAAACCTTATCTTAGGCCTTCCTCTTTTCCTGTTACCTGGCAGCTTCATCCTTAGCATCTTTTTCCCAATATACTCAGCATCCCTCCTCAGCACATATCCAAATCAACATAATGAAACACAACAGTAAAAACAGGATGTAATATGCCAGCCACAAGTAGGCAAAATGACCTGTGTGTCAAAGGTGAAGGGGAACTCTCTCTACCCTCAGGATATCATAGCCTACTAACCACTGGGCATGCTCCAATAAATTACTGAAGTTCCTTGTTCACAGCCCTCTGTTGTGAGATACAAAATTATTTTCAGGTACAGTCATATAAAACCGATATTTCATATGTAAACAAGATGCATTTGTCATACAGCTCCTTTCAGATATCTTCCTGCTCATAAATCTCACAAGGAGTCTTCATCAAGGAAATAAAACAGCTGGTTACAAACTGTAGTGCACTAAGAATCAAGAATCACAAAAGGCAGGGCAATGGTTCGATACTACAGTTATGCCGCTACATTTGAGTTACTAGGATAGCAATAAGCAGCATGAAAAACAGTCAAACCGCTACAGATCCACTTCCAAAGGCCATAAACAAACAAATAACTAACTAAATAAATAAGGTCATAAAGTGTTTAATGTTATTTCAAACCATCGGGCATTGTAGGTTAAAGATACTGTTAACAGCTTATATGTATTGAAAAACATTTGTGTGTCGCTAGCACCCATCTTCTGCTACTTTCTCTGCAATGAATTGCACTATGAAACATTACCACAGAGCATGGAAGTTGCTAGGGTACTAGAGAAGAGTGATTTTGTAAATTCTGCAGTTGTACCTGTAAAATCTCTCAGTTATTAAAATAAATAAGAAGGAATGGGTTAGCTTACAGCTGTTAAACCTCAAATCTCCTTAACAAGCTGGCAGCAGTGGGATTCAAGGATGGCTAAACCCATTCGCTTATTTGGTTCTTCGCAGCAAAACTTCTTCTGAATAGACATCAATGTGTATGAAAATACTGGATCAGCTTTCTAAAAAGTTTCAGTAAAAAGATTTAAAACAACAAAAATACTGGTTTGCTCTGATCTCTGTCATACATGTACAGTCATACATGTATACATGATACAAATATGTACACATGAGCTTATAGACAAAAATTCATGTAGCCATATTTACATAAACACTTCATTGGGTGGCCCTGGGAATGAAACCTACCCTCCAGATACACAGCAAAGCTTCACAATAGCTTAGCTTTATTGCCTCTAAAACAATGTCAAAAATCTGTGTACATAAGTGACCACTTTGTTCCAATGTAAGCACCCAGTCATGCGTGTATTCAGCAAGGCAATTAATTGAAGAGGTGAGTGGAGACAGCCTTCTGTTTTGCATAGAAAATAGTCTAAATTATTTACATTTATTTCCATTTCTCCACCTCTTTACACTTGGTTCATTTGTTTATTACAGCTGCAAAGAATGCAGGCAACTGTTTAACAGGACAAGCATTAATCTCAGTTGTAAACTGGCATTCAGCTGGAAATTCCTAGGACCCCTCCCCATGTTCATTCCTCATATCCCACCTGAAGAGTGACATGGCTTCCATCAGTTCACAAAGGAAACAATGAGAACTACAATTAGTTCTCACTGCAGAGCATAAACACATCAGTGCAAGGAATTTTTAACTTACAAAAGGTTAATTTTGATTTCTCTCTTCACACACACAAAGTAAAAGCACTTTCATGTTCATCCAAGCTTGGAAGTTATAGCAAGGTCACATAGTTAAGGAAAAGGATCCTTCCTCCATTTCTAAATATTCTCCTCTGACGTTATTACAAAGTGGCTCAGTGGGAATTTAAGCAGTGTTTGTCTCAGGCCTCATTCAATGTCAGATTTATTATCTGATGCAGACATTAATTCAGATGACTCCGTGTCAAAGTCCAGAATCGGCTTCAAAATGCATCTAATGAGAAGTCTGCCACAAAATACGTGACTCACTTACAAAAAAAAAATAAATAAAATTGGTTCTCTTCACTTAGTCACTGAAGGATAGGAGAATGTTAGCTAGGAGAGTAATTCTACCCACCCCAACTACTGCCAGCACTATTACAAGAAGCTTTCCCAGCATGTAGCAGCCTCTGATTTAGTCCCTCATTCTTTACTGTCCCAGATATGAGGAATATATTGTGGGTATAATATTCCATGCACATACTCACACACTCACACGCGCACACACACACACACACACACACACACACACACACACACACACACACACACACACACACACACACACACACACACACACACACACACACACACACACACACACACACACACACACACACACACACACACACACACACACACACACACACCAGAACTAAGGCTGATAAAGCCATTGTCTTCTGTCTTCAGCCTTTTGGATCAGATGAAGGCCAGACTAAGCTGTAACTGCAGCACAACCAGACATCTGGTCACAGGTGTCAGAAAGTGTAAGGTCAAATCTGATGTTTTAAGTAAAACTGGTAATAATCATGTCCTTGTGTCTGTGGGGTGTGTGTGCTGGTGTGGTATGTAAATATATATATATATATATATATATATATATATATATATATATATATACAGATATATATATACATATATATATATATATATATATATAGTATGTGTATGTGCGTATATATATATATATATATATATATATATATATATATATATATATGTATATATATATATATATATATATATATATATATATATATATTTATACACATACACACGCACAGAAATGCAACACAATTACTTATTAGGTTAAGTATTATTTTCAGATTATGTCACTGGTCTAAATTAAATGACGAGTTTGTACTTAATAGGTCTTCAAATACTTTGAATAGGTTGAATGGAGTATCTCATTGGTGGCTTTCTGCTGTGGATCTGACACAGATTTTATTTTTTTATTTTTTTCTGGTGTCAATTAATTTCTTGATGTATTTTATCAATATATTTTGTGTTATATTAAGATTTCATCATTTTATAGTTTAGTAATGTCTGAGTTAGATTATTTTTAATTAGTTTAGACAGCTAGAGATGGGTCTTTTTTTAATAATGCAATTTTCATCTGGCTAGTTGTGATTATTTTATATTTTATATTTATTCTTCTATTTCAATAAATCATTTGCCACACATGAATTTCATTTCTGTAAATTTACCTTCGGTGAGGAGTATTACACTGAAATATTTTTTTTATTTATTTGCCTGCTTGCTTATTTACTTATGTATATATGCATTTATTTATTTGTTGAACATGTAGGTGGACTGGTTCTGGAATTCTTTTCAGCTATAACCCAGGCACAATTTTGCAGAGCAAAGATTACATTGGTGGCATACACATTGTATAATCTTTAACCAGGTAATGCATACAATGGTGCAGCAAAATCTAAAGAACTAATGTGTCATTACTAACATCTGAATTTGACATAAAACCTGTATTTTTTTACAGATTTCTGAGTAGCAGCCATGACCTAAGAAGTTAGAAGACATGTTAACAGCATTAAAGTAGTAAGTAGCCTAGTAAAAGACTTTGCACATATTTTCATTTCTTGACTGCTACGTAACTGATTTTAGTAATTTATTGCAATGATGTGCACATCACTGGGCAGTGAAGCCATTTACCTGTAACATGGAGACTGTTGCACTTATGACCCTTTTTTTTAATCTTTCAATAGTTTTTTCCCTTAGTAATTTTTTTGTAAGGTGTTGTTTCAGTTTGCTGATTTGCTGTTACAATTTTGTAGAAATGTTTTTCTCCAGTTGCCATAGTTTGCCACCTGGCCCTATATAAGGAAAGCATATTATCATTATGGGATTGGCATGAGTATGGTGTGGATTTTATGGCTAGTTTGTGAGCCAGTGAGGGGCAGTGTCCTTCATACATAAGCCTATAGATGAATGCAGAGAAAAGTGTGTAGCAAGAGCTGTTACAGGGAACCAGTTACTGTTGTGAAGAGATTTCTTCACTCCATACTAAAGCACTTAGATCACTTCAAAAAAAGTACAAACCACACATAGATATTTTAAATAATTATAACTATAAAACAGTGCCACAGAATGATGTCTATAATTTATCTCATAATGAGTAAATATGTAACGCCCAAGCGGTGAACCATGCCCAACAAAAAATATATAGTAGAAAAACGAATATTAGGCACTGGACCACAGCAATAAGCATAACATCACCAGTTTTTATTCGTATAGATAAGTGCTTTCACAATCCAAACTGTGCTTCATCATACCAATAAACTACGTTAAAACAGATACATATAAATATAATATTAACATTTTCAAACCAGCCAATAGGGGCATCACTTCAATTAAATACATCTCAATTCATTCATCATTTAAAGAGACGTCTTCCCTTTAAAACTGGTTTTATGGATACCTTCCCATTCAAACCAGGAAATTTATCCACTTGCATAATTAGAATCCAGGAGAGTTCACGACTCTCTGTATAATTTTTAAAAACACCTCCCCTCTTATTCTCAATAACAAGCTCAATTACCCTAAAGCCAAAAGTGTGTCTTGGTCCAAAATCCATGACATGTTTGGCCAATGCATTCCGTGTATCAGAAGTACTAATATAATAAAGATGTTCTCTCATGCGTTCATATAGGAATCTATTGGTCTTACCTGTATAAAAACATTGACATTCCTTACATTTTGCTAAATAAATCAAATTCCTACTGCGACAACTAGCATTAACATAAAACTTATGTTCAATGCCTGTCACAGGATGAATAAACATATTTTGGCAGTCTATATAGCTGCAAAAATTACAGTGACCACATCGCTTGGTACCTATGGGGAATGTCTTATCTCTCTTATCAGGGAAATAGTCTCTGTGGCACAATTGTCTTTTTAGGGATTTCTTGTTCTTAAAAATAAACCTAGGTTTCTCCCCCACAATTTCTTTAATATGTTCATCAAGATGTAAAATAGACCAATTATTTTTGATAATTTCAGTTATCCCTCTAACATCACTGGTATAAAACAAAGGCATGGATGCATGTTTATATGAATTCTTATCCATAACTACATTTGATCCTCTTTCAGAAAAATATGGTCAGGCCCTCCCCTTCCAATGAATAAAACTTTCATATATAGGATCAGCTACATTTTTAATCTTATAACCTCTATTTTTTAGTTCTTCATCCAACATGGCAATATCTCTATTAAATAGCTCATCATTATTATTAAGCCTAGACAGTCTCATGCTTTGACCTTTAACTATATTCTTAAAGATAAAACCAGGGTGCATGCTATCCCATTGTAACAAGGCATTCCTTCTACATGTTTTTCTAAACAGTGTGGTTGTAAATCCATCATGCATATTATAATACAGCTTTACATCGGGGAAATCAATTTCTTCATATGATATTCTCCATGTAAATCTTAAAAAAAGATGTAGTACTATGTAAATAACTGATGAACTCATGAAATCGAGTTTCTGTTCCCTGCCAGACAATAAAAAGGTCATCCACAAATCTCTTATATAGCTTGACATTAGGAGCAAACTCGGACCCAAAAATATATGGGTCTATATTGTATCCTCGAGCGCTTAAAAAAAGCGAACGCTGATTGATCGAACTTATTTTCGCAAAACTGCAAAATATCGAACCAGCAGAAACTCAATTTTTTTCCTAGGGAAAGAATTTGGTTGTCCGTTTCTGTTGCTTCGGTATTTTCAGTGTTATGGTGGAAAGTTACCGGTCGGATTCAGGTGAGTGTGCGATTGTGTGGATGTGAGTGTTAGGGTGATTTAGGTGAGTTAGGGTTAGGGCTCGGGTTAGGTGTGTGTGCGATTGAATGGACATGAGGATTAGGGCGGATTTAAGTGAGTTAGGGTTAGGGAGCGGGTGAGGTGAGTGTGCAATAGTGATGGACCTTAGGGTTAGGGTTTGGGTTAAGGTAAGTGGGTAGTTAGTGGTGTGTGCATATTTTAGTGTAGGGTTAGGTATCAGATTTTAGGTGGATGTGTGTGGATTTCTGTTTGTTTGGTGTGCTTGTGTTGTGTGTATGGTGTTTTGGATCAGTGATTTTTTCCCTGGGAAAAAAAATCGCTGATCTGACAGTTCAAGATTGTAAGCTTTCGCTTAAATTAGGTCGATCAATCAGCGTTCACTTTTTTAAGCATTCGATGATATAATATAGACCCAAATATAAGTATTTTCCCATTGTACCATGACAGCATTGGCGTAGCTGTTTTCACAGCATGTGCCCATAGCTATGCCAACTGCCTCTAGGAACAACTGCTCAACAAAGATAAAAACATTATTCTCAAGGACAATCTCGAGAAACATACATAACAAATCTATAGTGGAAACATCATATTCATTACATGCCAGCAAAAACTCCTTAGTCATATGTATCCTTTGTTCATGAGGGATGCTGGTAAATAAAGAAACAACATCCATTTTGACTAAAAAACAACATTCATCCAGTATTTCAGATTGTATAAAATCAAATAAGTCTTGCAAGAATTGTTGAGTATCTTTTAACACCTGCTTCTGTTTATCCAATTGAGGCTTCAACTTCTTCTCAACATAAATGGAGAATGGCTCTGTTAACCAGCCACCTCCTGATACTATCGGTCTTAATGGGGGGTTCAGGGGATCTTTATGGAGCTTTGGAAGACCCTGGAATATAGGGATAAGTGGATGCTCAATATAAAGGTAGTCAAATATTTCTTGTGAAATTAATTGAGTGATGCGACAGTCATGTAAGTTAGAAAAAATCCTTTCTTGGACTTCAGTAATATAATTAAACTCAACCTTCAAATATACATTCCTATCATTTAACAGCTGTAGAATGTTATCTTGGTAAAAAACATAGTCCATAACAACTATTTCACCACCTTTATCTGCATTCTTAATAACAATATCCCTATCACTCTGTAGTTCTAACACAGCATTCCTTTCATCAAAACTCAAATTGACGATGTCACTTCTAAAACCCCCATGTGAGTGTTTATTCATAATATCTTGTTCACATTTCCGATAAAAGGTATCAAGTATAGGATGTAAGGGGTGTGTGGCTAGGATGCTGAACTGATAGCTGCACTTCATTTCAGCTCTCTTACCTCATTGCTATTCCTGACAGGAATTTTACAAAAAAATATTTAATTTGAAGAAATATTTACTACTAACTTATTTTTAACAACTTCGAGCATCTGCAGGATAATTTTCATTGTCAGAACTTTAATAATTCCTGTCAAATTAATTACTGACAAATCAGCACCAATATCAGCTTTACAATATGAGTCATCTTTGGAATTCAGCCCAAACCTCTTCTCTCAAAAAGGATCTACAATCTCTTATAACAAATATACAGGAACTCACAATTAAAATTGACAAGATGGACAATAAAATGAATACTTTTAAAGAAAAGTGCTCACAACAACTAGAACATTTACTCAGCAGAAAGGACAGATATCACTTAATGACATTGACACCAGAGTCCAAATAGAAGAACAACAAACTGAATTCTTCTTATTATTATTATTACAACAGAATACATATTTACTAGAAAAGATTGGTGATATGGAAAATCGAACAAGAAGAAATAATATCCGAATATATGGTCTACCAGAAAAATCTGAAGGGAACAATATGATAAACTTTCTTACCACTTGGATACCAAATGTAGTAAAATTACCTAAAGCTCTTTCATATGGTATAGAACGTGTACATAGATCACTAGCAACACATGGAAATACTTCTTCTCCAAATAAGAACAAACCAAGGTCCATAATTGTGAGACTTTTTTCTACACAAGATAAAGATCTGATATTAAGAAATGCTTGAGCAAATTCACCCATCAAATACAATGGTACATTAATCAGATTTGACAATGATTACTCTATAAAGGTGGTTTCAAAAATAAAGGAATTTCTACCCATAATAAAAGCCTTGAAGAAGAAGCAATTCAAAACCCATCTTTTATTTTCAGCAAGACTGAGAATTTTTCTACCAAATGGAATAAAAGTCTTTGAAACAGTAGAGTCAGCAATAAAATACCTTACCAACAATAACATCCTAACACAAGAAGAATCTATGGACTGGGCAATTAGTACTCCAAAGAGAAATGCTGAAGTAAACAGCTGGAAGAGTGTTGAACAAAAGAAACAAAAACTAAAGGACAAATGATCTTATATGATTTATATTCTGTAAAAGTTTAAATAATAATACAAACAAGAAAAGAAAAGTTCTTTATGTCTTCAACTCAATCTGAAACAAGTACTGTTTTCTATTATACTTTAAATGTTAAAGTTAATATAAATTCAAGTACATTTAAATCAATCACTCAAGTATATTAAGCATAATTTAAATATTACTTCAATTTTTATTATTTATCCATCTAATATATTCATTTTCTTAAACAGATTAATCAACACATAGCAAAGTTCTCAATATTTTTGTTTGTTTTCTTCTCTCTTACAAATAAAGTCTTCATTAGCATATAATGTTCTATTTAGTTCATAGTTGTATTCCTTAATAGATATAGTAAGTCCTGTTGTAAACATTGTTATCAGTTATATCTCTGACTACAAATTTTTCTAAAAGACAAAAGTGTTCTTGTTTGGGTAAACAGCAGAGATGGGAGGGAATGTGTCATGATTAATACGAAGTGTTTCAGTTTGGCATTATCATAAGACTAATTTAAATAGTCTTAAAACTGTTTTGATTTGGTTCATTTGTCTATGTTGATGTAGAGTAAGGCAGAATTTGCTCTCCATGGTGTTTTGTGGCTTCAAGCCGAATATGATGTGGTTCTGGACATCCGGAGTTCAGTGACAGTTCTGCCAATGTTTAAATGTCCTGTTATGTTCTGCCCTGTGATAGTGTATATCATAGTATGCTTGAAATGCATTTTCTGTAATGTGAAATCTATAGAGCAGGCTAGAGCAGTCGTGTGAATAGTAGTTAATCTTGCCAGATTTAAAAAACAAAACAAAAAAAAAAAACACATACCCTTTCCCGCTTGGTTCTCGAGACAGCCTTACAGTCACGAATGGTATTAGAAGCACAAGCTCCGTATATTATTGACGCTTTTCACATTTTTGCTTATGTGCATCATCCCCTGGCTTAATCTAACTGATGCTCATCCAGGAAGCATGCTTGTTTCATTTTTTAAAATAACATGACTAGTATTTATACACCTACAACCACAAGACATTCCTTGGTGCTTTTCCATTGTTGGGGCAACGATATAGTTGTGGCACTGAAAATTGTCAGGAACCACATTGCTTTTATGTATTACATGTTTATATTAAGTACTTTCCACCTTATTTTACAAACACAGAGATGCACTAATTTCTTAACTGCACAGAGAACAGCATTTTGAAAGAAGTATGCAGTTTTAAAACAAATGCAAAGATATATACATTAGTAAGACAATACATTTTTTTAAACTACAATCTCGATCTTCATAAATTAGCATTTCCTTAAGCCTTTCTTGAATTGCCCATGTTCTGGATGACACTAATATTGCATTCTCTCTG
This sequence comes from Protopterus annectens, assembly GCF_019279795.1. NCBI lineage: Eukaryota > Metazoa > Chordata > Ceratodontiformes > Protopteridae > Protopterus > Protopterus annectens. The sequence goes on along the minus strand of NC_056741.1, from coordinate 551,714,383 downwards.
CATACTTTCATTTTAAACTTCACCCTCACTCACCACCCAGATTGTGTGTTCATAGTATACATGTTCCTTTCTCCTCTATTTTTAATGTATATATGATAACTTTTTATCACAAAATTGGTCTGCTAGCTGCCATAACATTTTTATCCTCTCTATTCCCCTTCCCCTAAATTGCCTCGGTAGTTATCACAAAGTTGCAATAGGTGTATATGCATACAAGAACACCTGAGGGGGACTCAATTCATTCTGCTGCTGTAAGATGCTGTAAATGTTTTACTTCACCAATATAGAGAATTAAAGCAATCTTCACTGACACTAGATATGGGGGTGAAGAATGGGTTTATTAAATGAGCCTGAGAAGCAAATCAAAAGCTGATGACTTTCTGTGTAGCTCATTTTACATAGAAAAGGAACAGAAATGTTATGTCACTCAGCAGAAAGAAACTTAATGTTGGCTTGTATATGAAATAACAAAAAAGTAGATTTTACTGGTTACCAATGCATAATATATACGTCTTTATTTATTTATTTGTGTTTTGTTAATTAATAACAAATAAGGTTTTAGTTAGTTATGTATATATGTATGCATCTATGTTTGTATATTTATATTGCTTTTTGACAGTGAAAGTCTGAATGGGTAGAACTCCCCTCCTTTTTCAATGGAGAAAAAAAAACTATGATTTGACTATCACTGATTGTTGGAGTCTGCCAGGTCTTTTCTTCTGATGACCAGTTTAGCAAATTCAGTTTAGTTACAGGAGTTGAATGGGTGATAACTCAACTGCCTTCTTCTTTCATATGTCCCAAACATTCAAAAAATAAATTTTCATGCTAATAACATGACTATAAAATGTTTTATTTGCCTTTCACCCAAGATGCTCTGGTGACACATTCATTAAGGAACATCCTTTTCTCCAGACATGATATTTGTTAAGCACAGTGTATGACTTGCACAGTAGATATCTGGAAATTCAGCACTGGTGTTCAAATCCTGGGGACTACTTCTCCATTTTAAACATTAAACATACTCTCCCTACCTAATGGTGATGTAGTTAAATCCAAAAGATGAAAATATAATGGGGGCATTGCAGGCTTTTGTTATGGGCTCATTCCATCCCAGCCACACTAATTCTTCCATAAAGCTAAATAACTCATAACCTTGCTATCATTCCTCTTCCTGCAGTTTTAGGACATTAATTAAACCTTGCTTAATTGATTTTGTAGTCAGAGACTCATTTATCTGTCAATTGTTCAGATTTTGAAAATGAACTTGAGCCAGATGAACGATCCACCAGAATGCTGAAATAATTGGACATCTACTTCACAACACGTAAATATGATCAACCACTGAAAAATTTATTTTAAGCAACAGAACGATCCTGCTTTTCGTCAGCGACACTTCGCCAACTTCATCAGAAGTTAGAATTTAAAAATTGTTCAGATTTTCACAGAGTGTATAAGCCTATATATATATATATATATATATATATATATATATATATATATATATATATATTTGTAAAAAATATTGTTGAACATAAAAAAAAATGTATTTATACTCTAAACTATTTTGAAATTATATTACCTTAGTCTAAATGTTTTGTACCTTTTTGAAACCTGATTAGACACAAGTATTACTGAATTACAATAATATAAAGAGAAAAATAATATACTTATATATTTTAGCTGATTGTATTATTTTCATATATTATTTAAGTGTCTTTATTTAAAACTAAGAGGATAAGAGAAACTGATCCAAACATTATTTGTGAGGGTAGAAAGTTTGTTTGGTTAGATTCACTAACCAAACAAAGAGGTATATTACTTCATAGTGATAGGGAATGGTTTTTAAGGTTAAGAATTGCAAGTTCAGAAGTTTTATTGTTTTTAATTATCACTTTGGTGTCAGTCAGAAACATGGAAAAACTATACAGTAAAAACATTTTTAAATTCTTCATCCAAGATAGAATAAAAAATAAACAATATTTACATAAAATCACATATAAAACAAACTCAAAACTAGGAAATGAAATATTTATCCATAAATATTAATGGTCTGAATAATAGTAATAAAAGAAGAAGCCTATTCAAATACATAAATTTACATAAACCACAAGTAGTATTTTTACAAGAGACACACTTATTAGATAGAGATATAAACAACTTAAATATCAATAATTACACAGTGTTAATAAGTTCTCAATATAAAACAAAAAAAAGAGGAGTAGCTATACTACTTCGCAATACAACTATAACACATAAAATAATTACTAACTATAACTAATTATAGCACATAAAATAATAAAACCATATACTTGGTTTAGCCTTTAGTAACACCTCTACAGGCCTTACATAGCTTTGCATAAAGATGAATCCTACTTGTTTATAAGTATTCTTTGTGTATCACTGTATGTAAGGAAAATCTTATGCCTATATGGTGTATAGCATGTAAGACATCCTCACCTTGATTGTAACTACGCTTCTCTTGATGAAGCATGATACTGGCCACTGCATTAAAATTGTCTGTTACTTGCAATTAGCGCCGATACAACAATTTTGGTAGTAGAACCTTATGTTCCATAATTGAAAGGTCTACTGATATAGCGCTTCATTAGCAAGCCTACAACCATAACCAATCCAGGTTTAAACATATTTATCCACAGTAGTTATGGATCTGTAGTAGGGTATTTGTTTAATATCTGCTTGTCTCTTAATGATAGTTTTTCAGTTTTTATACACTGTTTGAAGCTTTTACCTTTCCCACCTGCTAATGATTTGTACAGTTTGTTAACCTACATTTTACAGTCATAGTATTGTTAGGTAACGTGAATGTACCTGCTTTGCACATGTTGCTTACTATTGCTGTACTAAAGTCATTGTTTTCTCCTTTACCTTCTTATATTTCCTTTGATTCTACATCAACACGTACCTAGCTCTCTAATATCAATATTTCCTGCCTCAGACACTTTACTCCTTTTGCCTGAAGACTAAGGACCCTCTCCTACCAGTGGCTACATCACAGTGCCTCCTACCCTTGTTCCCTTATAGTGATAAGGGAAGCAAGAAAGTATGTTAATTTCCTACATTTTTAGAAGTGTATAGAGCAGGACTAATTACTTGTAGGTGGTTTAAGGTTGCTTCTAAGCCAGGACTGTCTGCAGCCATTTCCTTATAGTTTGTATTTTTTCCCCACAACATTCTGAAATAGATTCCATTTTTATCCTCTCCTGCCCTCCCTTGACCAGATTTCCCCCCACTTATAATCGACCTCTGTAGTTACTGTCTCTGGCCACTAGGTGGCATCCTTACCCAGCTCTACCAATCCCTCTACCCTATACTACATTCCTCTCAGAATTTCCTTGGCCAATACTTTGCTTCTCTTCAGTTCACTAAGTTGTATTACTATATTAGCACCTTTCTCCTATCATCCCTCCCACCTCTCAGCATACCTCTCTTTGTACCTACATTACTTACCTTTCTCAAAGCAATTTTCTCTGACTGTTCCTCATATGCTTCTTCCTTCTCTTGTCTTAACCTGCTCCGTTCGCCCTGCGGGCTCACTCCGCTCCCCTACCCTACCCCCAATTCCCACCCACCCCCAGTGGCCATAAACTTATACTTCCATAGCCACACCCTCCTAAACACACAACCAATCAGATGTTGCCACCATCCTAGTAAATTGAACCACACCTACTTTTCAAGTAACCAATCTCTACCCCTAAATAATTATAATCTCAACTCAAACGCCTCCTCTCCTCCTAACCCATACCTCTGCTAAACAACCTAATATTTCCTTACCTATTCTACCATCATATCTACTAAAACCACCTCAACCCTAACTAAACTACTACTCTGTGCCACACTCACATCTGTACTAACCTCAGCATATCTGTTAACCTCCTATGAACACCCAAATACTTCTCATCCTAACCATCCAAGAAAACAAACAGTCCCACATACTCTCACATTCACCCTTAATAATATCACTATTGCATCCACGCCTAGATACATACTAGCTAAATACCACAGACTTGCCCACATTACATACAACAACCTTACAACAAAGAATTTCCGCTACCAAATTAGTAAGATACATTATCTTTTACTTTCACTAAAAAAGCATTGCTTACTGGATGGAGACATACATCCTAATCCCGGCCCACATAATGTCCTATCCACTGGACATCTCACCAACAATCCCTCTATTCCCCTCATCCCCAACAAGTACCCCAACTCTCTCCTCATTGCACATCTCAATATCCAAAGTATAAATAACAAAGTTCCCCATCTTCATGCTCTCCCGGATATACACTCTTTCTATATTCTTTGTTTGACAGAGACTTGGCTTAAACCTAAAACACAAGATAATGAAATTATCCCACCAGGTTATAACATATTTAGACTTGACCGTATAAAAAGAAAAGGAGGGGGAGTAGCACTTCTTTTCAAAGATGGACTACAAGTCATCTCTATACCCTATATCCCACCAAAAAACAACCATGCTGAAGTCCTTATTTCCAAATTACAGCTCAACTCTAGTAAATCCTTATATATATTTTGTATCTATCTACCTCCCGGAAACAATATCAGCATTCTAGAAAATATGCTGAGCTGGATCTCGACATCCTTCCCACAAGAAACAATTATCCTAGGAGACTTTAACATAAATTGGAAGAACATAAATACTGATCATCCTACCTCTCACATTAACCTTCAGGGCTTCTCTCAGACCATTACCTCCCCAACAAGAATAAACAAACCAAACAAAAAAGAGAGCACTTTGGATTGGATCCTTATTAATAACTACCACCAAAATTATACAGTTGGTATCCTCCCTGATGATGTAAGTGACCATTCCTTGACTTATATAATCAGGCAAACGTTTAATACCTCTCACCTAACCTCATATAGGACTATACGGTCCAACAAGCAATTTAACCAACACCTTTTTCAGAGTGAACTCAGTGCCTGTGATTGGTCTCAATTAAAAACCCTCCCACTTGAGCAGGCTGTCAATTATTTCAACTCCAAGTTCTTAGAAATCCTAGACCACCACGTTCCTAAACGTACTATCAGAACTAGGTCCAAACCTGCCCCCTGGCTTACAAATGAAACCAAGAAAAAAATCCTCCTCAGAAATAAAGCCTGGTCCAAGTGGCGAACTACCAAAAGTACATCTGATCAACAAAGCTTTAGACATATGAGAAACATGACAAAAAAAGATATCCTCTCAGACAAAAAAAACTACTACTGTAAAATGCAGCAAACAAACCAAAACAATCCTCAAAAATTCTGGGCAAGTATCAATAGACTCCTCTATCCAGGTCACTCCAGAACACCAACCCCAACAGGTGCAACACATGAGACTCCTATCCAAACTGCCAATGCTTTCAATTCCTTCTTCACAGAGGCTATCCAATCTCTAGCCAGTCAACTAGCTCCTGATAGAGCCAGTCTTCTTAAATCTTCTCCGAGCTCTCTTCCTACCTTCCAATTTCAACCCACCTCTACAAATTATATCTATAAACTCATTCTAAAACTTAAGCATTGTACACCTTCTGCTGACCAGATCCCAGCCGAATACCTGCAAAAAGCAGCTAAAGAAGTAGCCTACCCAATATCCATCCTGATTAATAGAACTACTAACGAGGGAAGCATCCCTAACATCTGGAAAATCTCATATATTATCCCCCTACACAAAGGTGGCAACTCAAATGAATACTCTAATTATCGACCTATAGCCCTACTATCCCGCTTAGCAAAAATAATGGAAAAATGTATTCACCATCAGCTTCTAAACCATTTAATTCAACACAACATACATTCCATAGTACTACTACTGCCCTCTTATCTTTTACTGATACCATAAACAAAAAACGTAATAACAATATTCTCTCCTCCTCTCTATTTATTGATCTCTCAAAAGCATTTGATATGGTAAACCACTCTCTACTTATAAATATTCTGAAATCACTCTCTCTTGATACTTTGGCTATACAGTGGTTTACTTCTTACCTCAGCAATAGGCAACAGGCTGTGCTCTGGGAGAATAAACTATCATCCCACCTTCCAGTCTCACTCGGTGTCCAACAGGGCTCCATCCTAGGCCCTCTCTTATTCTCAATATTTATCAATGATCTCTACCTAGCTATTCCTCAGGCAACATGCATACAATATGCAGATGATTCAACTTTAATTTGTGCAGCTGAATCTTCATCTGAACTACAATCCCTAACTCAGAAAATATTTAACATAGTTGAGACTTGGTTCACAAAATGTTGCCTCCTCTTGAATCCCAAAAAAACAAAGCTCCTTCTCTTTACACCCACCCATAAAGCCATGCCTTTAGATTTCTCTGTCATTTCTAACAATGGCACCCTCATATCCCCTGATTCTACCACCAAGCTCCTAGGAATAACCATAGACAGTCACCTCAGCTTTGATAACCATATTAATAACACCATAAAAACAGTCAACAGAAAAATGGGCTCCCTATACAGGATCAAATATTTTCTCACTCCAACAACCAGAACTACTATTGCCCACTCTCATCTAATCTCAACACTCCTCTATGCCTCACCAATTTACACCAACCTATCCAAGAAGAATCTTCTTAAACTCACTTCATCTTACAACAACATTGCCAGATTTGCTACTGGTAATCGCTTTAGAACTCATCACTGCCAGAATCTAAAACAACTAGGATGGCTTGAACTGCAAAATCAGCTTTATTTCAACCAACTAACCATTGTTCATAAGATCTTCAACCAGCCCAACAACACGCCTATACTCTCAAACCTCATTACTCCGTATAAAAATCTTAATACCTTACGCTCTGCTAACAAACCTCTACTTAGTATTAGTAAGTCTAACAACATGGCAGGAAACTCTCTTTATGCTAACACAACAGGGAAATACTGGAATCTTCTACCTAGTGATCTTATATCACTTCCTTCCCCTACCCCACTTCAAACAAAAACTCAAAATATACCTTAGAACACACTGGATATGCCCTTGCACTAACCCTGACTAACGTACTAACTTAGCGACTAAGTTTCTCCTAACTCCTTTCTAATTACAATTTAATGCTCTTTCTGCAAACTTTAGAAGAATATTGAACCCGCTTTTGTGATGTTCCACCTCATATGGATATCTTGATCAACATATTATCAATACTCTTATGTTACCGTTCTCAGGAAATTGTAAACTTTAAGATTAATCTACCTCATGAGAATATCTTGTCCCATATTATTGTAAATATTTGTCTTGTAAAACTGTAAAATGTTTGTATCTACTGCTATGTTAACTTGATTGTAACTTTACAAACACTATTTTTGTATTTTAACCTTATACATTTTGTCATAATGTATCTTTCTTTGGAGCTTTTCTCCCCGGGCCTCCACTGAAAATGGACATATATCCAGTTGGACTAGCCCGGTCAACAAATGTAAAATAAATAAATAAATAAATAAAATAAAAATTACTACTCATCAAGATACATCAGGTATGTTTTGTCTAGCTTCAATAGAGTTAAATAAGATAATCTATACTTTAGTAAATCTATATTGGATTCCAGGACTAGGATTAAGAACAGTTAAACAGCACTTTGAAGAGATAATTCATCTAACTAAGGGTAGCCTGATATTGGCAGGAGACTTCAACTGTATATTAAATGAAAAAGATACAGATTCTAAATCTAAAAGAAGAAAACAACCTATCTCCAAGGCACTTTTAAAATTTATAGATACACTATATTTAAAAGATATAAACGAATTTGCAGAACCAGACTCACTAATCTTTTCATTTTATTCTCATAGATATAGAACTAACTCTAGAGTAGATCGAATATATGTTGCCAATGACCTAATAACAAAAATTGACAAAGTCAGAATTATAAATTGTCCCTTATCTGATCGTAATGTCATAGTCTTTGAGAAAGAACTTACTCATTTTCATTCAAATTCCATTACTAGGATACCTTCATATATCACAACATTGACAGAATTTAAAGAATTGTATGAAGAAACAATCAAAAACTTTCTAGAAATAAACTACACAGAGGATATTTCAGAAATATATGTTTGTGATTCATTAAAGGTAGTTACATATGGGAAAATATTATCCTGGTACATAAATAAAAGGAAGTCATGGAATAAAGATATGCTAGACTTACAAAAGAAAGCAGATGAATTGAAACTGGAAATACAAAAGGGCAATACTACTCAAGTTCAAGAACTTACACAAATCAATAAGAAGTATGCAGAATTCTTACATCATAAGATTATGATTAACTTAGAAAAGATAAACTAAAACTCATACTCTACTAATCCAGCACACCTGAGACACTTAACTAAAAGAACAAAAAAATAATTAAATCTAAACAAATAAAATAAATATTTATTCCTAATACTAACAAAAGAGTTACAGATCTAAATGATATTTTAGAAGCATTCAGACTTCAATTTAACTTTGATAATTCCCTAAACACCCAAGATACACCTACCAAGGATATAAAAAAATACTTAGAAAATAATATTCATATTAAATTAACACAAGAACAAATAGACATTATAAACAAACCAATCAATATGACAGAATTAAAATCACAAATTAAAAAGCTCAAGACAAATAAAGCACCTGGCCCAGACAATATGCTACCAGAAATGTATGAATTAATACCCAATCATGCCATATCCTTACTATTAAAAGTATATGATATAGCCAAAATAGATTTGAACATACCACCCTCTTGGAAATATTCATTGATATCTCCAATTATCAAACCAGATAAAGATGAGAAGCAGTGCTCTTCATATAGGCCAATATCATTAATCAATATAGACTATAAGATGTTTATGGCTATATATGCAGATAGGATCAAACACTTTCTTCCTTTCTTAATTCACAAAGATCAAACAGGTTTTATTAAAGGAAGAAACACTTCAGATAATATTAAAAGAATACTAACATTAATAGACTATAGCAAACATAGAGTCCTAGATTTAAATGTAATCTCATTAGATATTAATAAAGCTTTTGATTCTGTTAACTGGAACTTTCTTTCACTAGTTTTAAAAGAATATAACTTTCCTTCTAATTTTAATCCAAATACTATATGAAAAATCTACTGCATATGTTAAACTAGGATCACATAGATCAGGCCCTATAACAATCAAAAAGGGAACTAAACAAGGTTTCCCTTTATCACCATTGTTATTTGCATTACTCATAGAACCCTTTGCAAATCAAATCAGATCAAGCAATAACATAAAGGGCATATGTATTAATAAAATGTTAAACCTTAAAATCTAACTCTTTGATGATGACATACTTTTAACTCTCTCAGATGCCAATGAGTCTTTGAATGCTCTATTTAACTCCATGAATAAATTTCAAAATATTTCAGGCCTAAAATTTAATGAAAACAAAACTAAAATTATGCCCTGTAACTGTAAAAAAAAATATATATAAACAAAATATTTTCCAAATATATAGTAACAGAAAATAAATTATTATACCTGGGAATAAATCTACTCAATGAATTAACAGATTCACTAATATTTAACTCTAATAAAATACTAGACAAAATTGAACAAACAGTTGGTTACTGGAATAAATACATCTTTTCAACAGCAGACAGATTATATCTTATTAAAGCAATTATATTTTCCAAAATATTATACTTAATGCAAAACTTTTCATTGCCACCTCCCAAATATATTATTCAAAGATACAATAAACTAATTTTAAATTTTCTATGGTTTCCAAATAGACCCTGTATAGCCTTAAATAAGCCTTTACCAGATTGGGAAGATGGTGGAATTAATTTACCGGATACTGATTTATATATTACCTCCTCTGTTATTAAAAATATAACACTATGGTTAAATAATTCATACAGACCTATATGGAAACAAGTGCATGAGCAGATTTACATGGAATTTAATTACAATCATATACAAGACAATTTAGCTGTAATATCATCACCCCTTATATGGATGTTAAAAGATTATTTTTATGGAAAAAGAATAATATCAATAAATTACCATCAAACTATATAGGCTCTACACTATCAGTGTTCAAAACATATATAAACAAAATACCAAATATTAATTCTTGGATTTTTCTTATTTTCCCTATAGCTTTTACACCCACTATTATAGACACATCCCAAATCTCTAAAATGAATATACCCAAGAAAGAATCATTACTCTTTTGGCATCAACTTATAGAGAAAGGGAAAATACTAACAAATGAACAGACAACTTACAATTATAATATAAATAAAGACTACTGGTTGCTTTTACAAAATTTAAGACATTTTCTTATAAATAAAGTAGAACAAATGCAACCTTCAGTTAGACATGAAGCTCCAAAACTCATTGAATACCTTATTCATATCACAAAACAACCTTGTCAGGGAACAGGTTACTTATCTAATGTCTATAAAATTGTTAAAGAAACAAAAAATTATCATGAAAAATCATACTTCGATTATTATACTTTAATAAACAACCATCCTCCAATTGAAGAAGAAAACAGTAATATTCTAAAATCTTCCAAATTTTCTGCATTATCAAAATACTGGCAATTATTCACTTGGAGATATCTACACAGAAGTTTCTATATACCACATAGGCTAGCCAAAAATTTTCTAGTGAAGATCAATGTTGGAGATGCCAAATCAAGATAAAAGCAGATTGGCAGCATGTTTTTTATGAATGTATATGTCTCAGTATGTACTGGAAGTCTATTAACTATTTTTTCAGACTGTTTATAATGATAATTTTCAATTAACAAAGTCTATAATTTTATTCAATTCTCCTATTCCAAACTGTGTACCAAAAAAAGACACTAAAATCCTATGGTCACTATTGGCAGTTTCACATAAAATCATAACAATACACTGGAAAAATGAGGCTTCTCCTACGTTCAAGGAATTTAAGAATTTAACATCAACAGTTGCTCACATGGAAATATTAACAGTGAAAAACAGAACTAAAAGATCTACTTCATACTATTACTCTTGGATGAAAGTACTGGAAATACTTGAAAAGATCGACGAAGATATATCATTTTATGTTTCTAACTTTATCTTCTTCTTCTTCTTTCGGCTTTTTCCCTGTTAAGGGTCGCCACAGCGGATCACCTGTCCGCTCATGATTGGCAGTGGAGTTTTACAGTGTCGACTTGCCAGCCCGGCAACCAACCTTCCACAGAAGGCACACACACGCACACATTCACACCTAGGGCCAATTTAGAGTGTCCAATCCACCTACAGCATGACTTTGGGATGTGGGAGGAAACCGGAGCACCCGGAGGAAACCCACGCGACCACAGGGAGGACATGCAGACTCCGCACAGAAGGCACCCCAGCCAAGAATAGAATTTCAATGTTATATATTCAAAGATGGCTGCCATTCTGTGAACACTGCTGAACTGCAGCTCTTCATCTAACCTGAAGAAATCTAAACCCTGAGTCGATACCAAGAAGCTTTTAACATCCAATCTTTGATAAAATAACTTTAACTACATTTAGCTATCCTGTAATAATAAGAAAAAAACGGTAAAAAGGAATTTATTTAACAGGATTATAACAGATTAGCTGGCTCTGCAGAGAGAGAAGTAAACAAAGGAACCATGTGCTTTCTATATTGTAAGTCTTTGTGTTGGAATAAGATGTCAAAAGAAGAAAAAAACATGGACATAACCACTACTAAGACAAAACTTTCGGAATTACAGTCCCCAGAAAAATATGTGATTTCTAAAAGACAAAAAATTACTAAAATACAGGAACAACAGAAACCAGGGACTAAAACTAAGTCTGATCAAACATTAAACATGGAAGATATCAGAAATGCTCTGCTGCCCATACAAGAAGCTCTGAAAGAACTGACTTGTCAAATACAAACATTTGGAACTTCTTGTACTCAGTTGTTGGAAAGAATGGATAAGACAGAAGCTCGAATTTCTGAAAATGAGGATAAATTAACCTTACTAGAAAAAAAAAAACAAATCTACATGATGTGGATATACAGGCTATGCAAAGTAAGATTTTGGACTTAGAAGCAAGATCCAGGAGGAATAACATTATTATTAGAGGGATTCCAGAATCCATTCAGTATAACGATTTGATTCCATCCATACTACAAATATTTGCAGTACTTCTAAATGACTCTGATATGGTGAAACAAATTATTGTTAAAAGAGCACACAGAGCTCTGAGAGAGCTACAAGCATCTAATATACCTAGACCTGTTTATGTTAAAATACTTAATTATCAAGATGTTAGCAGAATGCTTACTACTGCTAAACAAAGTGGAGGCTATATCATGTGGAAAAATAATAAAATATCCCTGGCACAGGATTTACCTTTACAGGTCAGACAAGCTAGACAGTCTTTGTCTCCATACTGCAAATTTCTTATTGACAAATAAATTAAGTTTCAAATGAAATACGCTAATATGCTTATATTTACAATGGATGGGACTAAACATTCTGTTTCTACAAAAAAATGAGGCAAGAAATCTGTTTCTTAAAGTTTTTAAGGGTTTACCTCTATCAGAGACTTGAATTGAATCCTCGTTGAGACTGGCATGCTTCTGAGGTCAAATCCATTGTTCACTGTGCCTCGAGGACTGGGTAATCCTTTGTTTTCATTTTCAAAGCTGTAGGCCTCTTCCAGAGTAATAAAACTGTTTGTTTTAGCTAATCTTGATTACCTGCGTTCGTTTCCCGACGTTTTATGGCTTCTACAAACTGTTTTCGACGAGGAGAAAGACAGGAAGTGCCTAAAATGCTGGCGAGGGTGTGGATTTTGTTGTGGCACTTCTGGAAGTCCGTCTGCAAAAGCGGTCCCCCATCGTGAATGTTTTACATGGTTTCCAGGCTTGGAAAACTGAAGGGAACTGTTTTAAACACTTTATGGTTTAAGTAACATTAAAATAACACTATAGTATGGTAATTTAAACACATAGGAACATTTTATGTACTTCCCTTTCAATGTTTAATCAAAATCTTGTAGTTACATTATTTAGAGAGGGTGCAGGGATTTAGTAATGTTTTGTAAAAATATACTTGTTAATATAGACCTTAAGGTACTGTGTAGAGGGGATAGTTTATATTATATCAGTTAGTTAGTAGATTGCTTTAGTATAAAACTGTGATAGTGCAAAGTTATAACCAGGAATATCAGTAGTTAACTGTATGCTTGTTTTAGTATAGGGTTATAATAGAATATATATATATATATATATATATATATATATATATATATATATATATTTTTTTTATATAGGTTATATATGAAGTAAAATGATAACCTTGTTTACATATTAAGTTTTTATTTTCATGTATGTGGTTTATATATAGATAGCTAATCCAATTACTAAAACTTCCTTTTTTCTCTTTAGTTTCTATATATTAATATTATATCTTCAATTTGATTTGCTTAACTAATAGTTAACCAAAGAGATGTAGATCATGGCAGTGTTTGTTAGGGAATGTTTAGTTTAGACTTTGTCGTAGTTAAGCTAGATTATATAGGTCTTAATTGTGGAACATGTTTGAAATTTTATAATTTGATGTTACTATATTTGTTTCTTTTTTTAACCCTTTTATTACTCTATGCTATACAAGACCTATACATGTCCTGGTCCGAGGTTAGAGGGGGTAAGCACTGGTATAGGACGGGATATAAGGATTGCTTCCAGACTATGTATGTTTTTGAAGTTAGTTTATTTTTTTCCTCTGTTTTTCCTCTTACACCTTCATTGTACAGACAACCTTTGGAATGTGGGAATTAGACTCATGGAACGTTAAAGGGCTCCAGAACTTAAAGAAGAGGAAACTATTGTTACATGTATTGTTGCAGGCTAAGGCGTTGTTTATATTACTTCAGGAAACACATGTAATGAATGATCAATGGGTTGATATAAAAAAAAAGAAGTGGATCAGAGAAGTAGTAGCATCGGAAGGTAAGTCAAATAGTGCTGGGGTAGCTATAATTATTAAAGATCAATATAAGGAGAAGATTTTAGATTCTAAAACGGATAAAGATGGGCGATGGTGCTACGTTATTCTTTCGTCTACCCTATTTGATAAACCTATTTTACTTTTAAATATCTATGCTATGTAATGATCAACAAATATTCATAACATCTTTGTATTCAATTTTAACACAATATGATAGATATTATATAATTATTGGAGGAGATTGGAATGCTTACCAAAATCCGAAGTTGGATAGATCTTGTCCACAAAGAGCATTTAATAAACATGCTGCATTAGCATTAAATGATATTAAGGAAGATTTACAACTATATGACCCTTTTCACTATCTGAACAATGTTAATAACACAAAAAATTATACCTTTTATTCCCCATGTCATAAAATGTGGTCCAGAATAGATTTCTTTTTGATTTTAAGAACATTGATTAATTTAGAATCAATAGTTGTTACATATGCACGTTATTTATCAGATCACTCGAAAATTTCGTTAAGTTTTGCTAAGGAGGTAAAGGATACCCTGTGACAAAGAGGTTATAATTGGTCTCTTAACCCTAATCTGTTGAATAAGGAGGAAGTAATACAGGAAATTACAAATTACCTCAAAGATTTATTGGTTGATCTAAAGAAACAACAACATGCCCCAGATGTTGAATGGGCGACAGTTAAAACACAAATAAGAAGGATCCTTTTGCAAAAAGCTTCCTATTATAAAAAAATACAAAACAGAGATATTCAAAATTTAGAAACAAAAATTAGGATACTTGATCAAGAACTGATTCGGAATTTTAATGATCAGAGTTGGAACTGCTTAAAAGTCAAAAGGATCTCTTCTTAATTCAAAATAGTAGATTAACATTTCAGGAACACAAGATGTTAGTGAGGTATGCTAATCATGTTCAAACACCATCGAGAGCATTGGCTAGGATCATTAACCAATCGAAAACAACAGGGAAAATTGTGGAAATACAATTTAATAATATAATATATTCTAAAACCGAGGATATCATTAATATTTTTGAGAAGATATATACCAATATTTACGATGGGCAAAAGGATGTGTCCTCGCATAGAATCTATAAAGATTTTTACAGACAATTAATTTTCCAAAAATAGGAGAGGATATTCAAAACAATTTAGTTAAACCGATATCCAAAGAAGAAATAGCATACATAATTCAACATATGAAATCACATAAATCACCAGGGCCTGATGAGTTGACAGTGGAATTTTATAAAAAGTTTGTAGACATTTTTGGTAAAATACTTTCATCTGTATTTAACTATATAATTAGGAATAAAATTAGTGATCCTCATCTTAACGCTTCAAAAACTGTTTTTATACATAAACCCAATTTGGATCCCCAAAACCCTGATAATTATAGACCGATATCATTAATAAATGTAGACATGAAAATTTTAACCTCTATTATAGCATCTAGACTGAAAAAAATCATGACTCATATAACATCTAAAGAACAGGCTGGATTTATGGCAGGTAGACAAACTAGTGATAATACACTTACACTTCATACTATGATAGCGCATGCTAAACAAAATAATCTTAATATCTATGCCCTTATAATTGATGCACAGAAGGCCTTTGATAGGGTTGATATAAACTTTTTGTTTGAGCTTTTACCTTATTTTAACATATCTCATGAGTTTGTTCAAATGTTACAAATATTATATAGTAATCCCTATACTACACTGTACATTAATAGAAGTTTTTCTAAAAGAATACTGATCAAAAATGGAACACGTCAGGGCTGCCCTTTGTCCCCTTTATTATTTAATTTTTATCTTGAACCTTTGTTCTTATATATTAAGCAGAACGTATATCATAATGCCCCAATAATTTATGGAACCAAAATATTAATGGCAGCTTTTGCTGATGATCTTAACATTTATTGTGCATCCCCAATTTCAGATACTGAAAAGTTATTAAAGGCTGTTAATGACTTTTCAGAAGTCTCAAACTATAGAATTAATTTGAAAAAAAACAACATCTTCCCTTTAAGAACACCTAAACCTTTTTCATTATTGCCTTTGGTGGGACAGGTAATGTTTAAAGAAAATATTAAATACTTAGGTATTGGGTTTTCTATAGATAATAAAGACTTCTACAATAATAACATTAAAATAATTTGGGATCAAATAAGATCTGATTTTGGGAGGTGGAAGAATTTACGACTGCCAGTATTAGCAAAAGTTTCAATTATTAAAATGAATGTACTACCACGGTTACTATATATTTTTAGGTCTGCCCAATTAATAATTCCGAAGACATTTTTTAAGCAAATTCATAAAGAAATGGCTAAATTCATTTGGGAACCAAAAAAAACTAGGATATCTTATGATAAATTAATGACCCCAAAAAATAGAGGAGGACTGGAGCTACCCAATTTTGAAATGTATTATTTAATTGTGAACTCTAATAGAATTCTGGGAATTGCTAGCTATGATATAACTTGTACTAAGTGGACACCAACTTGGGTGGTCCTGAATTATAAATATATTTTAAAGTTGAATATTAATCCTAAAGCAAT
This sequence comes from Protopterus annectens, assembly GCF_019279795.1. Taxonomy (NCBI): domain Eukaryota; kingdom Metazoa; phylum Chordata; order Ceratodontiformes; family Protopteridae; genus Protopterus; species Protopterus annectens. The sequence goes on along the minus strand of NC_056741.1, from coordinate 551,697,830 downwards.
ACCCTTTTTAGGCAAAGATACCTTGAAATTCTATGGGATTATTGAACACATTAAAACATATATATTATCTTTACAAAACTTATTTCAATCATTAGATCTGGCTCAACATATGATGGTTTTTCAACCCTTTCACAGGAATCCTAACTTGAGATTGAATAATCAATTAATTGATCTTAAAAAGTTTCCATTAATAGTCAATTTAACTCTGATTGATATATATCAATATCTTGAATGTTCGGCCAACCAAATAAGACAAGAATTTAACCTACCTAAAAACTATCTTGTTATTTTGAGACAAATTAGAGAACTTGCTATAAGTTATTTTAAAAATTTCAAACCTGAAGATGAGATTATAAAAACATGCTCAGATTTGTGGCAAGCTCTCCAACAAGATATTAAATATATAACAACAACAAATAAATTAATTAAAGAACTTAAATTTCAAGATAAAATCTTGTTGTCGAACTATTGGGAAGAGAAAATTCTATTGACAGACAAAAGTAATATGTTAAAAGCAATTGATTTGACTATCAAATCTACTTCTCTTCAAAAATTGATATATACCCAGTTAATGGTATGGAATAATGCATATTATACATGTCTTGCCCTGCACAAATTTAAAATTCTCCAACTTGTCCATATTGTAAAAATCAACCGGCTGATCTTCTTCATATGTTCTGGAGCTGTTAATGCATATACAAACTTTGGAATTCCCTTAAGATTCAACTTCAGAAGATGGGTTACCAAAGTACAATGTTGTCATGGAAATTCATGATTTTGCATATTCCCCCGAAAGAACTCCCTAGATCACAAAGTATTATATGTATTAATATTTTTTTATTAATGAAGCTCTATATAGCTACTAATTGGTTAGACCCATCTAAAACATCATGGGAAAACTTTAGAGTTTTGGCAACAAGGCATATATTAGCTCATAAATTACTTTTAAATCCGCATAATAAAAATATTAATAATCCAAAAATTTGGGAACAAATATTTAATAATATACTAGCATAATACTTTTAATTTGAAGGTATAAAGAATTATGTATATACTTGAAGAGAATTTTGCAATCAAACTGTTTATTACTTGAAATGTTTTTAACTATTCTTATGTTTTTCTTGTGTAGTTAGTTTTTTACATGGAAGCATTCTTGTAAATATTGTATCTATGTTTGGTGTGGTTGTTAGTGATATTTGTTAGTAGTTCCTTTTAAAATGTTGTTTTTGTTTTTAATTGTGTATGAAAATAATATAACAATAAAAATTTATTATGGAAAAAAAAAATATTAAAAAAAAAAAAAAAGAATTTCAATGTTATTTGCATAGACACCAATGTAAATAGCTATATAATGGTTTGAAGTTAGTAATGTTTTAGAATTGTAAATATATTTATCTATATGTCATGTAATGTTTCTTAAGACATCTTATCTGAAATAATAAAAAAATATTTAGTGAAAAAAAAGAATAGGATGTAAAACAGGCTGGAACATACTAGGTTTACGTAATATAGCAGTATCCATTCTATTAACAGGATACATAGTTTTAAGCATAACAATACGTACATACATTTTAATGTCAGTAAGTGTCTCTGATAGATTAAATTTCTGCACAGGTATAAAAGATAAACCCCGCTCCAAGAGAGATCTCTGAGCTGGAGTTAAAATCTTACTAGAAACGTTATAAACTATTGATTCCTGGTATCCCTCTACATCCATTTGATGGTTTGCATCAAGGGATCGTTTGTCTCTGTCGCTTCTTTCTTTGACTCTGAGAGCGCTGTTGATAGGCTTGTTCTTTCAGACGAAAAGGAAGGGGAAGGGAAAGTAAATTTAAATTATTTGAGGCATTCCGCGTTTTAGGACGCACATCAAGTGCTGGATTCAAAGCAGCAGAATTTAAAGGAGAAGTAACAACATTGCTACTAGAGGCTGAGACAATACCACCTTCTATATTAGGTTATTGATATTAGTAATTACAGCTTCTGTCATTATAGGTGCAGGGGTATCTGGTATAGTTAAAGGCTGAGCATTTGCAAAGGCACCTAACCCTGCATCATCTGTCACCCCATGCAGGATTATTATTAACCTGATTCCTCTGCCAAGTGAAGACTTGACCGTTCCGAAAGTCTGTAATATCTCTACACAGTTTTTTACTTTTCTGTACCTTCAAACACTGCTCATATGATAAAACATTATCCATAATGGTATCTAGTCTAATAAGAAACTCTTGTTGGAATGTTTGATATAAATCAAGATGTTTCTTATTGATTGTTTCAATCAATTCTTTCTCTAGCAGCTTGACATGATCAATCAACAAACGTAAATAGTTAAACCTGAGCTCCAAATAGAGCTGCTGCCACTTACTCTGAGAAAACATCTTTACTGTATTAGTACTTCTGATACACGGAATGCATTGGCCAAACATGTCATGGATTTTGCACCAAGATACACTTTTGGTTAAATGCTGAGTTTGTACTTAATAGGTCTTCAAATAGTTTGCATAGTTTGAATGGAGTATCTCATTGGTGGCTTTCTACTGTGGATCTGACACAGTTTTTATGTTTTTATTTTTTTTCTGGTGTCAATTAATTTCTTGATGTATTTTATCAATATACTTTGTGTTATATTAAGATTTCATCATTTTATAGTTTAGTAATGTCTGAGTTAGATTATTTTTAATTAGTTTAGACAGCTAGAGATGGGTCTTTTTTTAATAATGCAATTTTCCATCTGGCTAGTTGTGATTATTTTATATTTTATATTTATTCTTCTATTTCAATAAATCATTTGCCACACATGAATTTCATTTCTGTAAATTTACCTTCGGTGAGGAGTATTACACTGACATATTTTTTTATTTATTTGCCTGCTTGCTTATTTACTTAAGTATATATGCATTTATTTATTTGTTGAACATGTATGTGGAATGGTCCTGGAATTCTTTTCATATATAACCCAGGCACAATTTTGCAGAGCAAAGATTACATTGGTGGCATACACATTGTATAATCGTTAACCAGGTAATGCATACAATGGTGCAGCAAAATCTAAAGAACTAATGTGTCATTACTAACATCTGAATTTGACATAAAACCTGTATTTTTTTACAGATTTCTGAGTAGCAGCCATGACCTAAGAAGTTAGAAGACATGTTAACAGCATTAAAGTAGTAAGTAGCCTAGTAAAAGACTTTGCACATATTTTCATTTCTTGACTGCTACATAACTGATTTTAGTCATTTATTGCAATGATGTGCACATCACTGGGCAGTGAAGCCGTTTACCTGTAACATGGAGGCTGTTGCACTTATGACCCTTTTTTTAATCTTTCAATAGTTTTTCCCCTTAGTAATTTTTTTGTAAGGTGTTGTTTCAGTTTGCTGATTTGCTGTTACAGTTTTGTAGAAATGTTTTTCTCCAGTTGCCATAGTTTGCCTGGCCCTATATAACGAAAGCATATTATCATTACGGGATTGGCATGAGTATGGTGTGGATTTTATAGCTAGTTTGTGAGCCAGTGAGGGGCAGTGTACTTCATACATAAGCCTATAGATGAATGCAGAGAAAAGTGTGTAGCAAGAGCTGTTACAGGGAACCAGTTACTGTTGTGAAGAGATTTCTTCACTCTGTACTAAAACACTTAGATCACTTCAAAAAAAGTATGAACCACACATAGATATTTTAAATAATTATAACTATAAAATAGTGCCACAGAATGATGTTTATAATTTATCTCATACCTGTCAGAGGAAAGAACATGTTGTGTCTTTCGGCTTTTCCTGGTTAGGGGTCGCCACAGCGGAACTCCGGTCCGCTAATGATTGGCAGTAGATTTTTACGTGCTGAGTTGCCAGCCCTGACGCACAATTCACGCATGTCTCCAGACAGAAGACGCTTTAGCTGAGAATCAAATGGGACAACATCTTACTGTGAAGCAACAGCGCTACTGCAGCACCACCACCACAGTTGACAGAGGAAAGAACTAGGTTCCTAAATAAAGAGCACATTCTATAAGAAAGAAATGGGGGAAAAAAAAGCTTCAAATGAAACTCAGTCTCAAAAGAAAAGACCTGCATACTCAAATTATAAACTGAAACCAGCTACTAGTTTCACTCTAACTCTGAAACATACTACACGTAGCCTCTCAGTCTAATGAAGGCTCATGCTCTCTAATTCTTAGAAATAGATTGCATACTACTGACCACTGATTCTCAGTCCTACCGTCCTCCCCACATAAGACTACGCCCCAGTAAATGTCCATTCTCTTCCCACATACCTGGAATTTAAAAAACACCTAAGTCTTTTATTCAGAAACAAACCACCTGTAAATGGTTCCAGAAATGATCAATTACTTAGCTTTACCCTCTTCCATGTATTCTTACAATGCACTTTTCACAGTTATGCTCTACCTTGCCTTAATTCATACTGACATTGATATCATCAATAAACTTTCCTCCCTCCCTTCCCCTCTCTCTCTCTCTCTTTCCCCTCCTATCTCCTCTCCCACCTCTTCCTCCTTCCCTCCCTTCCTCTTCCTCATGTCAAGGCCTTTGTTGTATATACATAGCTCTAGTTACTTTGTTTTAGTTCTCTACAATTGGACATTTCCCTTCTTTCCTGCTCCACCCCCCATACGTTTCAGTTGCTTTGCTGCACATATTGCTTAGAACCCAGCTATATATAGTTTTAACTTGTGTTACCAATACATATTCCAACTTAACAGGACTTCAGTACCCAGTCCTGCACAAGAAACCTCCCTCAAGGCTAGTCTTACTGGTCACATTTGCTTATTTCATTTGCAGGCTTTCAGTCTGCATTCTGTATATCTCATAGTTTACTTTAATAACTTTACTATAGTTTATTATTAATATGAATACTTTAATAGTTTATTTTATAATTTTATAATCCTTATTAGGTACTGTACTCCTATGCATGACTTCTATTGCTTGTTTGTTTTGTTTTTTTTTTTTTGTATCTCACAATGTTTGCTAACTGTACTTTCCCCTGACTGAACCGGAAAATGATCCGGTTAGGTCAGTGTTTTAACAAATGAGAATTAGTGAATAAAGTAACAAGCCAAGCCTTCCAGTTACAGTCTAAACTTAGTCCGAAGGAGACCACAGTGTCATACTTTGTATAAAAATACTTCATCCTCTAATGTTTGATGGTTTTAACCACAAAACCACTCACACAAACTTGATCTAAAATAGTTACTTGAAAATAATTCACATAATCCATGTGCTTCTGTGCAAAATGAATAGCTACTGGGCCAGCTGGATGTTTGTTTTAATGTCTCCTATATGCTCCTGTGACCTCCATTTCATACTGCTTTTTATTTCCCCTCTATAAAACAAATGACATGCAAATCTTACAGCATAAATTACTCCATCAGAATATATTTTGGCAGAGGAGTATTGCACTCCATCAGGAGAAAGTGTTGACATCATGTGATTTTATGTGTAGTATTTTAAACACACCACGTCAGTGGTGAGAGATTTTATTTTTCTGAAGAAGTTGGTGAGGAGTCGCCGACGAAAAGCTATATCTGTGTGGCTTAAATAAACGGACGTGTTTTCAGCTTATTTGCTCCATCTGGTTTCATTCAATTCTTGATTCAAGGTGCACCAATCCTTTGGCTTCTTTTTTCCGAAGTTTACTCCATCAGAATAACAACTACTGTATCCCAGTGCATATTTTTTCCATTAATAAATTCACATTTTTCCATTAACAATTTAGAAGGATGAAACTATCCTAACACACACTGAACACTCTCCACATGGAAATGTAAGACTGGAAGACATTCTGCCCACAGTTAAAGAATTGCTCGGATATTAAAATAGGTCTAAGAGAAAAAAAATCACCCAGATGTTTGCACTTATGAGGACATTATGTAAGCTGTCTCCTACAGAGTACTAAGTACAGTATTTTCTGTTATTCTTTCACCATCCCCATAGCCTCATGGGACAACAAATTATACTGAGTTACAAAAGAGATTGCCCTCTTAGCAGTACTCACAGGACCTTTCCCAGTACTAACAGGACCTCTCCTAGTACTCACTGGACCTTTCCTAGTATTCACAGGACCTCTCCAGGTACTAACAGGACCTCCCCCAGTATTCACAAGACCCCTCCCAGTATTCATAGGACCTCTCCCAGTACTCAAAGGAAATCTCCCAGTATTTACAGGGCCTCTCCCAGTACTTGCAGTACCTTTCCTAGTATTCACAGGACCTCTCCCAGTATTGATCCCACGTTGTTGCAATAAAATACTGTTCTGTCATTTCTCTCTGTAGGCTTGAAGAACTGTGGACTACTGTCAGACTTGAGTCTTATTTAATTATTTGTCACTGCATTTTTTCCGTTTAGCAGTGTTACTGGTAAATTACTGCATAGTCTGGTGAGTTAAACTATAGTTGACTTCAGTAGTGAGAGTATTGTTATTTCTTCTCCAGGATTTGTGTTTCAGTGCTTTTACAGTTGTTGATATTTTGGTGTTGATCCTACACTCATATTCTGATTATCATTTACCTGCTTAAAATCATATTCTAGTGTGTTTCTGATCCCCTGTTCTTTGCATTAGCCCCATCCCCCACTGAGACATTAAGCTAAAGTTTTCTGAAATTCTTACCTGCAACTCAGTTCTCAATAATTCTAAGCTGCATTCCAGTGCCTTTCTGTTCCCCTGTTCTTTGTGTCTGCCTCCTCACCCCCGAGACATTAAGATCAAGTTTCTGAGAGAACTCCGGTATTGGCTTTATTTGACTGGCTGCCTCTCTGGCTAGCCTGCTATATCCAGCACAGAGCTATACCAACCTAGGGTCTTTTAAGAAAGACCTGAAGAGGTGTAGAAAGCCTTGAGCTGTGAGTTACAAGCTTTCAATCAAAAAGTAACAGGGAAAAACATTTAAATTCTTTAATACTTAAGTTGCACTTACAGTGACTTGTGTGATGATACTTCTTTGTACTTTTTTTGTTTTTTACTAGTTTTTTTTGTGCATTTTTAGTTTGTTCTGAGGTCTTAGTCTTGTATCTTAATTTTCAAGTATGGGAAAATTGTGTTTCTATATTATACTGCACTTCTATCTCCACAAGAAGAATTACTTGTAAAAGCTAGCTGAATGCATTTTAAACCCACCTGGGCCTTAGTCTGGTAGTTTTATTTGCAGCTGTGGTAGAATTGTGGACTACTGCCAGATCTGAGCCTTCTTTATTCATTTATTACTGCACTTTTTCCATAAACAGTGTTACTGGTAAATTTCTATATAGTCTGGTGCCTTAAACTGTAGTAGAATTCAGTAGAGTATAGTTTTTCTGCTCCAGCATTTGTGCTTCAATGCTTTTACAGCTATTGATATTCTAGTTTGGATCCTACAGTTTTATATTCTACTTATCATTAACCAGCTTAAAGTTACATTCGAGTGCCTTTCTTCTCCCTTGTTCTTTTGGTCTGCCCCGTTCTCCACTGACACATTAAGCTAAAGTTTCTGAAATTCTAACCTGCAGTTCAGGGAAGTTACATTCCAATGCCTTTCTGTTCTCCTTTTCCTTGTGTCTGCCTCACCCCCTCTGAGACATTAAACTTAAGTTTCTGAAATTTTAACCTGCAGCTCAGAGAAGATGCAATCCAGTGCATCTCTGTTCCCCTGTTCTTTGTATCTGCCCTATCCCCACTGAGACACTAAGATAAGGTTTCTGAAAGAGCTCCAAAATTGGCTTTATTTGTTTGGATCCCTCTCTAGATAGTCTGCTTCTTCCCTGGCTTTTCCCCCAACACACCCACCTTGTTTTTTATAAGGTTGTGTCATTGGCCTCTGCCATTTATGGTAATCTGATTTCCAAAGTCCCTCCTTCCTCTTTCATTGCTATTGTCTATTGTATAAACTATTTAAGTACTCATCCCACCCATTGTTTTCCATTGATCTATTCAAGAAAACAAATTTTCCTTGAAAGCAAATTTTCCTTGTACAATGGTCCATAAAAATGTACCCTGCTAAGCAGTAAATACAGAAGAAATACCTTGCATGCCAACAAGCTTAGAGCAGCAAATTGGGCACTGAGTGGCAATACCTACAGATTTAGCAGAATTTAGTCTTGTGTAAACATTAAATTTAGTACAGTTTACTACTGTTTAGCATAATCTGCCCCAATAACGCATCCTTACTAGTTTGCACCAACAAAGTACCCTCAATCGTCTTCTAGCCCCAATACACCACCCCTTGTAGCTCACCAATCAAAAGACTGAACAGCAATGATATGCAATTCCTAACTTCTCTGAAGCCAGCTTGGTGGACATGGGTATCTGAGCAGTTGTCTCATGTTTACCGTAACCACTTAATCCTTAAAGAAACAGACACAGTATGCGAGATGTGTGCTTACACATTGACAATGGAGGATAAACTCTCACATAAAAGAGCACATGAGGTTGTCAAAACCACTCACACAATACCCACCTCACATAGTGCACAGCAAACACATAGAGAAATGTATGCTGCGGCACTTAAAAGCAATCTTCCTTACCAATAAATATTATCTAAACTGTCTGTTGTTAAATCTATGCCTCAGCAAGCCCAAAGGTACTCATAAAAAAGAACACCTAACACTACAGTCACACTTAATGGAGTCCTGAGCACTAATACCCTAAGGCAAGGTGACACACGTTCCAGGTGTAAGACATACTGATGCCCCTATAACGAAGCCGAACAAGGAGAAGACAATGGTTAATTGCTTATCTGGAGCCAGGACCTGACAAATCACACATCCACTCAAGTCATTACACCACAGGTACCAGTATGATTTCATCACAGTCCATGTAGGTGTAAATAACCTGAGACGTACTGCCCTGGACTATATGAAGGGAGACATTGTGGGGCTCTCAGACTATGTGTCTCAGGTTAATATGAGCCTAGCGTTGAGCAGCATACTACCAACGCTGAGGATGATATCACAATATGAGCAAAAAATTATTGATTTTTAACAATTAGCTGTCTTTCTGGTGTCATCCTAAGGGGATCCAATATTTGCAAGCCTGAGAGGACATGGTTAATTGACCATGTTTGACCATGTTACTTTTTCAGGGATGGTCTGCACCTGTCCCCTCTAGCTTTCAAACACTCTTTAAAACTTTATCAACCCCCCATTTTGCCTTTTTTATGCAATGCCAAATTGACAAACCTACCAATATAGAAAAATCAACTAAATTGAACCTCAGACTGTTACTGCTCAATGCCAGGAGCCTAAATAAAAAAATACACTTCCTCCAGGCCCTTCTCACACTCAAGAATATAGACATTTGTGCAGTTACTGAGGCATGGTTTAACGTGGTAGAGAATACTCCAGCAGTGCAAGGTTTCATTACCTTCCTCACTTTTAGACCAGTAGTTGCACAGGCAATGGCTAAAGGTGGAGGCGTCTTGATATACATCAGTAACAAGCATACCGCCAAGCTGATCAAGCAGGATGACATGCTGGAGTTTCTCCATGTGCAGATTACCATATACAAAATCCTCTAATATATCCTAGCCAGCTATAGGTCACCTTCCATGTCACAAAAAGCTGACACTGTATACATGGACTTACTGGAAACACTTTCCATCCAAACTAACACCCTACTCATTGGACACTTTAATTACTCCACTATAGACTGGAAATCCTATTTGGCCTCAAATCTAGCGGCAGAGAGACTCCTGCACTTCATAAATACAAACACTCTTGGCCAAGTAGTAAAAATGCCCACTAGAGGCTCCAACTGGACCTCATACTCACAAATGTGGGAGAATGCTTCACCCCCACCACCAATGTCTCATTCCATCTGGTAAGGTCCAACCATAAAGCTGTCTTCTTCAAAATCAAAATCAACACTTTAACCCCAGTAAAACTAGTAACAGTTAGGAAATATTCGAAGGTAAACTACCTTTCATTAACTGATGGTGTGTCAAAATTCAATGCCACTCCAAACACCAAGAACACAGCAGCCTATGCTGAATTACTTCTCAGAAACTCTGTACAACCATGCCAATGGTTGTATAGAGGCTGGTGAATCTACCAGAAGTAAGACCAGAACTAGCCACAGAAACAAACCGCCTTGGTGGCATCCCAAATTAAACAGGATATACAACAAAAAGAAAAAAATATGGCAAAAATCAGTAAGGGTAATTCCCATGAAGATAAAAAACACTCTTATCAAACTAAATAGGCAAAAAAGTGAACTAATTTAGTCAAACACAGTCAACTCTGAGGTTAAAATAGCTTGCCAGGTGAAAAAAAACCACAAGGCTTTCTTCAGCTATGTCAGAAACCTCAAGGGCAGCACACAGCAATGTGCTGAACTGGTGGTTAATTGTGCCACATTCACCAAGACTGGTGATAAATTGCAAACTTGTTAGCAAACAAATTCAATTACAACTTTACGCACTTATCACCTCCAACCATCTCCCAAGGAATATCATCAAGCATAACCCCTCCAACTATAACTAGGAGGCATGCACTGGCTGCATTCATTAAAGTCAAGAACACAGCCTCAATGGTCCATGATAACATCTCAGGATGCCTCCGGAAAAGTCTAAAATATGACATATCAGAACCTTTGGAGTCACTATTTAACTATAGTCTTAAAACTGGCTTTGTGCCATGAGAATAGAGGACTGTGATGGTCATCCCCCTTCCTAAGGGAGAACCTTCAACAAATCCTGGAAACTACAGACCCATTAGTCTGACTAGTCTTATTTGCAAAGTCATGGAAAGAATTAACATGGCAGTTATCAACAAGGCATAGGAGACTTATAGAGACTGGACCCATCCTAATTTAGCTTTGTCGAAGAAAGGTAATGCTTACTGAATCTGGTGGACTTCTTTAAAGAGGTCACTAAGGCAATGGATGAGGGGAAAGTGGTACATACTGCCTACCTAGATCTAGATAAAATATTGGACACAATACCCTACATGGGCATTGTCAACAAAATTATAGAACTTGGCATAAACCCCTTTATAAAGTGCTTTGTAGCAAGCTGGCTCACAGATAGGACTCAAGATGTTAGTATTGATGAGGCCACCTCCACAAAGAGGGCAGTTACTAGTAGAGTCCCTGAGGACTATTTGCTGCACCTGCTCCTCTTTGTCATTTACTTCTCAAAGGTCAAAGTCAATGTCAAAGGCCTCTGGCTGACCAAATTTGCAGATGATTGCAAATTCAGAGCAGTCACTGAATCCCCCAGAGATGAGAACACCCTTCAGGAAGGTCTAATACAGACAAACACATGGTTCCAAAGTCATGGCTTAAAACTGAATGCCAAGAAATGCATTAGAGTATCTTTAGAGAAATTAGGTACCCTAGGCAAATATATCATTAATAAACCACCTCTAAAGGTTGATTCACTAATCAGAAATCTGTGAACGCATGTAGATAGTAACCTAACCTTTGACCAACATGTGTCCACGGTAGTAAGAAAATCTACTTATGTTGCTCAACTTATAAGTAACAGCATAACATCAATGTTCAGAGAGGTCACAATACCACTGTAGTCAGCCCTCATCAACCCCATCATAGAGTATAGTGCCCTCTTTGAGATGTACCTGACAAGACACATGCAGCAACTGGAATGTCCACAAAGGTTACTCTCAAAAAGAATGCAGGGGTGTGACACCCCACCACTGGCAACAGTAATCAAAGAGCCTCAATCCTCACCACTAGCACCAGTGGGGGACGTACATTGGGAGGATGACAAGTACACACACAGTATTTCCAGATGCAGCTCACTGCATCAAGTGTAACTTCCCTTAAGAGCACACAGAGACCACAGTTAGTCTGGGGATGGTTTCTCCCTATTTTTCTAAATCCCCAGTAAAACGTCCCACTGGCACAGCGATAGAGTTGAGATCTCAGCTGAATAACCAAGCTAAGACCTTCAGCACCCTCTCTGTCCAACCAGTGCTTCATGACCCTACCCAAGTAGCTGACACACACACTCTTTTAGGGTTGAGTTATGCACACACACACACACACACACACACACACACACACACACACACACACACGCACACACACACACGCACACACATGCACACACATGCACACACACACACACACACACACACACACACACACACACACACACACACACACCTGGGAAGGGCTGGCACAGGTTTACTATCTATGCCCCCTTTTTCCCAGACAATAAGGAAGTTTCCCCTGCCACCAGTCACTCCTTATCAGCTACTTTAAGGCCTTTAACAAAGGGTGTCCAGTCTTAGTGTAATGTTACTGTTAATACAAATAGTAGTTTGACCAAGAGCAAGACTATTAGGAGTGCCCCACACAGTGTCACCAAACAAATATGAAAGTAGTCCCAGGACTTAAATATCTCTAGACAGATCAGTCACAATGAAAGGTTTAAATACCTTTAATAATAAATAATAAAAAACAAGAAAATACTCAGTATATACTTACAGCTACATCAGAGTTCAAAATCACAGGAATTTTTTTAAAACAACATTACAGGACAGTCTCAAATAAATAAAGAAAAATATCTAAGCTAAGCTTTGCTAAATTCCTGACTATATCCAAGAGAATGACTGTACCGTAATAACTTACTTCAGAGCAAGCAAGGCAGATGTGGTGAGTGGATCTTGATGTTGTCAGGTCAAAGACAAACTATAGAATACAGTCTCTCACTAAGAAACATCCCAAATTAATATCTCAAATTTGACTGCGGGGATAGCTTGCAGAATGGCATCATTTCTTGTCATCTGACTCTATCCCAGGTGAAAACCCCCACTGATGCAGCTGGTAGCATTTACCATCTACCTGTGAAAATACATAGACAAGGGCTTTTCTTAGAGTCAAGGCAGATCCTGGCAGTCATAAAACAATAAAACACTTCCAAGACAATACAGAAACCTTCTAGTTTTAGACATTTTATCTGTTACTACACTGAAACTGAAAGATAACATCCTTTTATTTCATGGCCATAAGGTAATTTAATTTCATCTATTTTCCTGAAGTTAACCTCTTGTGTTCTAGTTTCCATTGTTAAAAATGTATGCATCTAAACAGTTACAATAGTGCAGATACATTTCTGTTCTAATCCAGTAGGGCATGCTGTAGTTACATCTGTAAACAGCACTTTATAAAATACAGCTTCAGCATGGTTTACTATTAAAAGGTGGAAAGGAGAATCTTCACAGATGGAAACTCGAAACATGGATGTTTGAATTTCCATCTTGCTGAGCATCTCAGTGTTTGAAAGTTTATATCAGCGAATGCACAGTGCATTCACTAATATAAACAAAGTATTAAACAGAGATCGCTGTACAGTGTGGTGTGGGAAATTCATCCCTTTCCTCACTGTAGTGCAATCTCAGAGTTGGCATATATAGTTAGCAGGTGGTATGGGGGGATGCAGCCTCCAAAAACATGATGTTAGGTATAAGAGTTTCCTTTACCTGAGCTCCTATACTGACATCACGTAATGTCTTTGGCAACAAATTTGAATCTGCAGAATTCATTCAGCTGATGTGACATTGTGCCATGTTGTGCATTTTGACTTTCATTTTTTTTTTTTTTTTCGGTGTGTCGAACAGAAAATATTTTGCTGTTTGATATTTTAATAGTAAACCCTTCAGCACATCTGTACAATCCATCTTATATGACATACAGTTCTAATAGATTTGTAACACAGGCATATGAATCATGTTGATATTCACAAATGACATATAATTATTTACAAAATTCCAGATAGCTGGGCTAGCAGTATCTCCTTTCATGACACCCCCCCCCCCCCGAAGACTCAAACTAGTTTTTCAAGTGACCTTTGAGAAATGCTGCTTGAGAGGAATGAGCCTATCTGACAATATATTACCCCATTCCCTGTCTTAATATTCCAGCTGGCTTGGCATTGCTGACCCCAGTACAGTGCTGCACTGTCTTATCATATGCCTGCAACCCTAGGCTCCAGCATAGTAATTTTGGATTTTGTTGGCTGGCTCCCTGTAGCCATGTTAAGAGATTGTGGTCTATAACTACAGTGAATTTCCTTCCATATAGATAAGGCTGAAGTTTCTGCAGTGCCCACACTATGGCTAGACATTCCTTTTCTACAACTGCATAGCATTCCTCCCCGGGTTGGAGCCTACTTTTGAGAAATAACAATGCCTGCTCTTCTCCCTCTGAGGAAACCTGGCTGAGTACAGTCCCCACCCTATAGTTTGAAGCATCCACCTGCATTATTTGCTGTAATCTGGACTGGCTAACACAGGGGGTCCTCCCAAAGCTCTTTTAAGCTTCTGTAATGGCTGCTGACATGCTGGAATCCACACTACCTTATCTGGCCTGCTCTTCCTTGTCATGTCTGTGAGGGGAGCAGCTATGGTACTATAACTGGGGACACACTTTCTGTAGTACCCTGCTGTGGTAACAGGGGCAGGCCATGACTGAATGGCTTCCATTTTGGCAGGTTCTGGCCTGATCTTATTACTCCCCACTCTATGGCCCAAGTAAGAGACCTCTGCCATACCCACCTTACATTTACTGGGCATAATGGTAAACCCTGCCCTCTGTAGTCTACCAAGTACCTCCCTGACATGCTGAAGGTGCTCTTGACAGGAATGGCTGTAGATGGCAATATCATCCAAGTAAGCAAAAGTGAAATATCATGCTCCTGCTAGGATATCATCTACCAGCCTCTAGAAAGTAACTGGGGCATTTTTCATCCCAACGGGCATCTTTGCGAACCCATACAAGTCAAAAGCAGACACAAAAGCTGACCTCTTTCTAGCACTGGGAGTCAGGGTCACCTGCCAGTAGCCCTTGGTAAGATCAATAGTGACAAGATACTTAGCCCCACCCAGCTGCTCTAGGGGTTCATCTGTCTTAGGCATGGGGTAAGCATCTGACTCTGTGTGACTATTTAATTTCCTGCAATCAAGACAGAACTTGGTGCTGCCATCCTTCTTTGATACCAGCACCACTGGGAAGGCCCAGGAAATGCTGGACTCCTGGATTATCCCTAGTTCCAATATTTCCTGTATCTCCTCGCTCAGAGTCTGTTTGACTCTCTCAGGTACCCTATAATGGGCCTGCTTAATAGGCCTCTGCGGTCCTGTATCCACATGGTGCTACGCCAGGTGGGTGCACCCTGGTTTCCCAGTGAACATGCCTCCAAATTCCTGTAACACTGCTTGGATTTCTTGAACCTGGGTAGGGGACAGCTGCTGGGACATTGCTAGCCCTTCCACTGAGGTGTCAGTCTGAACCTTACTGAGGAGCTCAGTCACCAGATCCCCCTCAGACTCCTCCTGCCATCCACTGCAAATACTTAGCACCAGGGCCTCCCTATCATGGTAAGGTTTCATCATGTTCACATGGTGACATTTGTGAGAACTGTAACCTGCTGCCCCACAGCATACTCTGTAGCTCAAGCATTCCTGTCATACCAGACCCTTTTCTGCTGTTGGGCTTATGCCAGGTTCTCCTGGCCCAAGCCCATGAGTTCCCTGAGCCTTGTCCTGAGGTTTAGGACATATGCCACAACATACTCCTTGTGGGATCCACACTTAATCTCCCCCTCATCACAAATCAAATCCAGAGGTCCCCTCACTGTGTGCCCATACAGTAACTCAAAAGGTGAAAAACCTCTGGATTTCTGTGGCACCTCTCTGTAAGCAAACAACAGATGGGGCAAATATTTGTCCCACTCCCTCTTAAACTGGTCTGCAAATGCCTGTAGCATGGTATTTAGTGTAGAATTTAACTTCTCAACCAGACCCCTAGTCTGGGGGTGGTAGGGGATGTCTTTAGGTGCTCACCCCACCTCGCTCCCACAGACAAGCCAGCAGATCTGATATAAAATTGGCAGTTCTGTCAATCAGTATTTCTTTTGGGAAACCTACCCTGCTGAAAATCTGTAACAACGCATTTGCCACCTTTTCTACTCAATGGAGGATAGGGCCACCACTTCAATGTATCTTGTAGCATAATCTACTACCACTAGAATATACCTTTTCCTTATGGAACTTGGAGTACTCAGAGGCCCCACAATATCCACACCTAGCCTCTGAAATGGCTCCTCAATCACAGGCAAAGGCATCAAATGAGCTTTCACCTTGTCTCCTGTCTTGCCTATCTTTAGGCCCTGCTCACAGGTCCTACAGTAACCTGTTACATCCCTGGAAATCCAAGACCAATTAAAGTTCTGCATAATACATCCCTTTGTATGCTTTACGCCCATATGACCTGCAAAGGGAATGTCATCTATATAACATTGTCAAACTGTTAAAAGTTCAAACATCATATGGTCGATACCATATGATCGAACTTTTAAAAGTTCAAACATTTCAGTAGAGATCTCCATACAGTGTGGAATGGGAAGACTTCCCTTTTCTGCACTGTAGTGCAATCTCAGAGTTGGTATATTTAAATAGCGGGGGGTGTGGGGGTGCAGAAGCAAGGCAAATGTGGTGAGTGGATCTTGATGTTGTCAGGTCAAAGACAAAATACAGAATACAATCTCTCACTAACAGACTTTTCAAATTAATATCTCATTACTGCTGGGATAGCTTCTAGAATAACATCCTTTCTTGTCATCTGACTCTATCCCAGGTAAAACCTCCCACTGATGTAAATGGTAGCATTTAGCATCTACCTGTGAAAATATATAGACAAGGGCTTTTCTTAGCTCTAAGACATATCCTGGAAGTCATAAATCAATAAGACACTCCCAAGACAATACAGAAAACTTCTAGTTCTAGACATTGTGTGTGTTACTACACTGAAACTGAAAGATAGCATCCTTTTATTATGTGGCCATAAGACAATTTATTTCAGCTATTTTTCTGAAGTTAGCCTCTTGTGTTCCAGTTTCCATTGTTAAAACATATGCATCTAAACAGTTACAATAGTGCAGGTACATTTCTGTTCTAATCCAGTAGGGCATGCTGTGGTTACATCTTTAAACAGCACTTTGTAAAATACCTCTTCAGCACATGTCTGTATAAACCATTTTATATGACATACAGTTCTAATGCATTTGTAACACAAGCATATGATTCATGTTGATATTCACAAATGACATATAATTATTTACAAAATTTCAGGTAGCTGGGCTGGCAGTATCTCCTTTCATGACAGGGAGTAAATACAATGTCCTACATTGATCGCCACAAAGTCTTGTCTCTTTACACAGAATCATACAGACCTCTGAGAGGTCATTTTTGCCTGGCATACAGATTATCCCTGGACCCTGTTTTGATGAACCTTTCACGCATCCACAAAATAAACAACATTAGAACTACTAAATTAGACCTAAATTTTGCTTGCAGCATAAATAAGACAAGTTTGAGAGACAGATGCGTTTCTCAGAGAATTCTGATTCTCTGGAACAGGCTCCCCATCCATGTGAAGTAGAGTTCCTCCCTATCTCTTTTTAAGCACAATCTGGACCAATGGATAGGTAATTGGAGATTCACCCCTGATTTGGCTTCTATGTCTCTGATGGACAGAGGCAGTCAGTAAATCACCACTTACATAAATCAAATTGTAGGTTATATTTGAGTTGCATGGCTAGACTTATAAGGCCTGTCATTAGTCTAGTATACACCTATAAACCCATGGCATACTGTGAAAATATTTTATTTACCAAATTAATTATACTATGTTTAATTTGAGGCCATTGTCTTTACGCCACTTGTAAACACAGACCATATGACCCATTTTAGAGCAATTGCAAGCTAGTGGAAGAATGAATAACAACATTTAGTTTACAGTTGTCCTCATTCTTAGATAACCATAACACAAGACTCTTGCCTTAAAGGTTTGAAAAAATAGATGACAAATGGGACAGGGACCAGCAGTGACCCCCTGTGGTATACAACTAGTAATATTGTTTACTTACAGGAGATGTACCTGCAACTTTGACCACACGGGTGTTGTCAGACAACCTCTTCAATATCCAGTGCACAGTTTATGCAGTTATACTTGGATAGCCAAGTCTGTCAATAATATCTGCATTGGAAATAGTATTTAAGTCCCTGACCAGGTGCAGATATGCTGTAAATGCTGTTTTTTATTATTTTTTTTTAAGAAATGAATAAAGTCAATGAATGCAAAACCTGCATCTGATAATGCTGACTTGTCAAGAGTCCAAGGTTAAGAGATTTTCAATGTCCAGATTTATGATGTCTGAGAAAATGCATATCAGCTTTGCATACAAGGTTAGTAATACTCATGAGTCTATAGTTGGTAGAATTCATGTTTGGGATACCCTTGTTTACAGCATTGCAATGTCTTTCACAGGCTTCAAGAATGTAACCAGTGCAATGGAAAGGTTTATATTAAAGAGATTAGATAGGGGGCTCAGATAGGTCATATCTGATGCTGACAATCAGGCAACCTGGTATGTTGTCAGGACTCAAAGATGAGGTGTTCTTAGCTTTTGAAAAGACTGAGAGAACTGATTCAACAATAATGTTGAATATGTGGATTAGTTAATAACTGTGGGTTGAGTAAAAATTGTATTAAATTTGTCTAATAGTATTCTACGTATTTCTTATAGCTCCAGGTAGGCACTACTACCATTCCTGGATGTTAAAAATTTTGTAGTTATTTTTGGTTTTGGTAATATTTTAAGTTCATTTTGAGCTTTGAACGTACTAATGGCACCCTTAAGTTCTTTTCTAAATTGCTTAAGTGTGCTTTTAAGGCAGGCAGAATGGGATGTCTTCAAGTATTAAGTAATTTATTTTTGTCATATACTTTATTCAAATGGGTTTCTGATATATATGTTTTTTTTTCATTTTCCATTATATTGGATCAAATAGCCTTATCAATGCAACTATTTAAGAGTGGAAAGAAGTCAAATGCAGAGGCAGAGACTTTAGCAATGGGGACATCCAAGGAGGATTGAAATGGAATTTATTTAGGTTATCAAACAAGTAAAGAAGGTTTTATTTTTTAGAAGTCTGTAAATACAGATTTGTTTAGAGTAGAAATACCACCAGTTTAAAGGAAAATGCCACTAACTTATGATCTGATTTAACAAGGTAAAATGACAAATGGAGGTATACAAGAAAATGTTACATTCCTGAGGACAAGATTAAGGGTATTTGGATGGTAAGCAAAATGTGTAACTATTTGTACAGGGAAGTTAACATGTTTAATGAAATGATGGCCATACTGACCATTGGTGGTATAGGTCAGCCAGTTTATTGATGGATAGTTGATATCTCAAAATATAAAGTTGTTGGGATTAATGTGGATTTCAGCTAAGGTGCTAATATAGCTACTGTGGTCACTACGAAAGATACAGGATGCTTTATAGCTAAATATAAAACGTTAATTAGCCTTATTTAAGGTGATTTGGACACCTAAATGTTCACATTTGAGATCATGAGGAATCAGATGTGAAGTGATGGTATCCTTGACAAATACTGATGTGTTGGGACAATTCCCAGAAGGTCTGAAGACATGCTAGGTATTAAAACCCAGAACAAGACTGAGTGTTTTCATTGCTTTAAAACCATGAACTATATATATATATATATATATATATACGGGTCCCTATGACTTCGTCGACAGTTCATTTGATCGACAGTTCATTTGGTCGACAGTTCAGTTCATCGACAAGCATTTGCCCCCTATTGGGGGGTGTGGGAGGCGAAGCCCCCCACCTACAATGCTTGTCGATGAAATTAACTGTCGACCAAATGAACTGTCGATCAAATGAACTGTCGACGAAGTCATAGGGACCCATATATACATATACATAGACACACACACACACACACACACACACACACACACACACACACACACACACACACACACACACACACACACACACACACACACACACACACACACACACACACACACACACTCACACACACACACCCACACACACACACACACACACACACACACACACTCACACTTGGTCACACTTAGGAATGATGTTAAAGCTCCTGGCATTCAACAGAACCACCTTACTGTCTTCTGAATTAGACTTTACCCAGGTTAAAATATCCTACAGACAGACTCATCCTAAAACAAGCACTATGGGTTCAGTAAAAATCTTAGCCAGAAAGCAAATGCTGTGATAAGAGAAGTTTAGGCAATCTGTGACAGTGCAAGAAGCCCTGACAGCTATCTTATCCCAAGTTGGCATACACTGGGTCCCCTTAGAATGACATCAGCTGTAAATTATCTCATCTTGTCTTTGAATTTTGGCATCATTATGGCTGATGGCAAAATACCACAAAAGTGTTTTCCTGCCTTGGACAAATACATAGAAAGATCAGTCATATCCTTCTGTATGTCTTTTTGGGCTGACTGCCTAGGATAATTCACCTCCACAAAGACAGCTACCAGGTCATAATCATATTTGTCAGGATGGAGGAAGCTAAGAGCCCTTGTAACATTATAGGTTTATAAGTTCTTAGGGGATTACTAGGCTAATGGCTTAAGGGCCCTTACAGACCTGGCCAATATAATCCAATTTTACCTAATATATGGCTCCTAGGTGCAAGAGGATGGAATGGATTTGTGCCTGTGCATTGAGTATATTGCAGATTGCCTCTGTCCATAAGGGATATAGTCATTACCCCAGGTATGAATTTGCAATTCCCCATCCATTAATCCAAAATGCATTTGATGAGGGCCATGGAAGGGTTCTGCATAATGTGAATAGGAAGCCTGCTCCAAAGAAGGGGCAATCTCTGAGACTCATATCTGTCTCTTTAGCATGTTTTGTATGAGTCACTGATTAAGTTTAAATCCATAGATCAGGTGGCCCTTAAGCTGTTTGATTGCGGATGTATTAGCAGCTCCATCAGGGCTGGATTTGTGAGTGCCTTGTAAGTGAGGAATAGGTCATCCCTTAATAGTTGGTAGGAGACAGAGTAAAAGGATAGGACTTTCAGTCTATCCCCATAGTTCATGTTGTTTACACCCTGCATTTCCTTTGTGAGGAACCTCCAAGGTCACTCCAGCTGCTGTAAGTGTCTAGTCAAGTACATGGCAAATGGTGCATTGTACTCACTTATTGGTCTGATGAGGGCTGAGTACGGTGGAACTATAATTCCTTTGGATCTGGATGCCGTACCTTTACTTATAAGTGGTTACATAGGGATTTATGCCTAGTTTTGTGAGTTTATTTATAATACCTGAGTAGGAAATTGTGTCAAATGCCTTGGCCAGATCGAGGTAGGCAGTATGTACTATTTAACCCTCATCCATGGCTTTAGTGGCGTTCTCAAAGAAATCCACCAAATCCAGTAGGCATGATCTGCCCTTGATAAAGCCAAATTGGATTGGGTTCAGTGTCTGGAGGTCTCCTATGTCATTACGTATCAGGTCCATGATTATTCTTTCCATGACCTTACACATAAGACTAGTTTGCAATTTCCTGGGTCAGTAGATGGTCTTCTTTTATGCAGCAAGATGACTTTTGCTATCCTGTACTATATCAGGACTAAGCCAGTCCAAAAGCTGTGGTTAAACAGAGATCCTAATCGGCCTGATAAGTCCTGATTTAAGCTGTTTAAGAGGCAACCTGGTATATTGTCAGACCCCCATTGAAGCTGTGTTTTTAGCTTTAGAGAATGCAGTGGCAATCTGTTCTTTGGTGATAATTGGCAATGAAGTGGTGGAGGGTATTTCTTGGGGGAGAACTGGGGGTGATGGGTAGGTGAAATTTGAGCTGAATTTGTCAGCCAGCAAATTTGCTATATCTCCCAGCTGAATATAGGAGAGCCTATCTATAACTAATTCTGCACATTGTTTGGTGTTGCCTTTATGACTGGGGACATAACTGTAAAATGCCTAATGGTTATCCTTAGCTTTAGAAGCTATTTTTATCTCAAAGTCTACTTTCAGAGATTTGACTAGTTCCCTAATTCACTTATTTAGACTAATGAGGGACTTATTGCTCTGTTGTGCACATTCCCTCTTACCTAGTGACAGGATTTTCTTTCTTTTGTTGTACAACATATTAATATCACATATCCATCAGGGTGGCTTGTTTTTATGGTTTGACCTGGGTTTATTTCATTCTTGTACTGCCATTTCTATGCAGTTGTTTATATGATCCTAAAGGGCTTTTGTGTATGCCTTTTGGGGAGCTTGGAAGCTAGCAATGCCGTTCTTTAATAAGGGGTAGTTTGGGGGCATTAGTTTTACCTTTATTTCATCAGAAAAGACTGCTTTATTTCAAAGAAGACTGCTTTGTCATCTGATCTTATCAGTAAGGACATCACAATAGGGGGGTGCAGCACTCTCCCATATTTGTGAGTACCTGATCTAGGATTTTTGTTCCCATACTTCATAGGTTCATAGATTAGTACTAGGCTAACTACCGTTGTGGGCCATTTCAAGCCTAGCCAGTTACCCCTTGTGAGAATCAAACCCTGCACCGTGTGTCTGTAAGGTAAACACCTTAACCACATAGTGGGAGTGCAGACTAACTGTTCCAAGGCATTTGAATTTTCAGAGTCAAGAAATATTTGGACCTGCATGTTAGTGGTCATGTATGCCTCACAATTAATAGAAGGGGAGTTAAAAATAACCCATGAGTATGGTATATTGGGATGGATGGTGAGTGATTTTAGTATAATGTGTGGGTTTCCTGGTTCATAGTGGGGGACCTGTAGCTAGCACGAACATGGTAAGAGATTTTTTCCATGGTTAGCTGGACATGGAGTAGCTCAAGCATGTCATATTGTTTGACCAGCCTTGAGGTGTGTTTATCCCTTATGTGCATAGATACATCTCCGCCTTTTGCCATTTCATGTTCAGGCGGTGGTTGGAAAGTATGAAAAGCATTATAGCCATGCACCACCAGAGTGTTTTCCATAGCTTTGAACCATGTTTCAGTAATTGCACCGACACCAGCATTCTTCAGCATGAAGAGAACTTCCAGGGAGTGTAGTTTCTTGTTGAGGATCCTAGTATTGAGCAGTAACACCTTTAGCTTGCCCTGAGTAGCGTTTGTTATGTTGTAAGGATTGTCTGTTTGACAATGTCTAAAAAATACACTGTGGGGTGGATAATGTTTTCACCAATATCTGAAAGCCTAGAGGTGACAGGTGAAGACCATCTCTGGCAAAGCAGCATGACATATCAACCATGTCCTCTCAGACTGGCAAGTACTAAACCTATTTGGAATGATACCAGTAGCTAAGCCAATTGTTAAAGTCAATCATTTTCTGCTGGTATTGTGGCATCATCCTTGGAGATGGTAGAACACTGTTCAATGCTAGGCTCACTGCCTGTGACACATATTCTGAGAGCTCAATCATGTCTCAAGTCATTCATGCCCACATACTTGTACTTAGGGTAAGTGACCTGAGTGTTTTCATGATCTGGCAAATCATCTCCCCTGACAGGCATCTAACTGTAACCTTATCCTTATCCAGCCTGGTTAGAGGGACATCAGTGTGTCTCAAAATAGAGACTTATATGACCAGAATATTGGGTCATGGAGTGTTTAGTCTTATGGGCTTGGTAGTTGAGGTACAATGAGATGTGGCTTTATGTGTTGTGATAGGAATTGTCTTGTTTGTGTACATGTGGAGTTTCTGAGGACTGTGCCTGAGAGGCCTTTGATGTTTGTGTAAGTTACATGTGAGCACCTCCCTATATGTGGGTCTATGTGCGTGGTCCTTTGCGGATGCCGTGAGTCATATGTGTGAGTTGCTGACAACCTGTTTGTTGCTTTTTGTGTCTGTATGTGAGAGTCTAACCTCCAGTGTCAATGTGTAATTACATCTCTCACATACTGTATTTGTCTGTTCAAGATTACATGGTTGTCAGTGTGCATAAGGCAGTTATGACATTGCCTCAGGATACCCATGTCCACCAAGCTGGATGCAGAGATAGCAGAAAACTGGCCTTCCATGGTTGCAGGTCCTTATGTGCACTTGAACGAATAGGCATGGAGAGTGTTTATAACCAGATGAGGGAAGGGTGCTTATGTGGTGTAATCTGCAGCTTTCCTAACCAGAGATGCTGCCCAGCATCAAATCAGATGCTCTCTGAGCAGCAATGGTGCTGGGTGCTATTATAACGTAACTAGCACAGTAACCTTTTACAGTATAATGAAGATAAGCAATGTTTCCAAATGTTTGTATCTGCATGGGGCACTAGCACAGCAAGCAGCTCTGTACAAATGTCCTGACTTTATACCAGCAATAGAAATATAGCAAACTGACTGACCCCTCTGGCCATAAAATGACTACACTTAGAGCCCTTCTGTGTACTTGCCATCTCAAATAGACCTGGTAAACCCCTTCTGCCACTAAATGAATAATCCCAGTTCTCCTAATGTAAAAGCACAGTTAGAGTATGCGGAGTGAAATGTTACCATGAGCAAACTTAAAAATACAGATACAGCAGTGTACTTTAAACAGCTTATAAAAGTGTGATTATTCAATAAAAGTACTTCACTTTGTAGAAATGAGCCAAGAGCTACTCAAGTGCATAGAATTTCTAAAGACACTAAAAACAAGGTAAGATGAATAATAATCCCTCCAGCCAATAAAACAACTACATGCATGAATCCCTAGTGTGTTTCCCCAACCTAAACAGACCAGGCTACCACCCAGAGCCACTAGACAGAAAATCCACTGACTTCTTGATGTAAAAACAGAATAGTGCTCACTAGAGAGTAAAAATCAGTAGAACACAGAATGAGAGGCAAAATGCATTTTTTTTTTCAAAATAAGCACAAGGAAAGGCCAATAAATAATTCAAGATATAAACAGCAGTGTAGAAAGGGAGAAGCTTATAAAGCTCAAGTTACAGTAAGAATGGGCACCTTAAAATCACCAAGTTTAAAAAGCACATCAAGGAATGGGAGGGTAGGTAGGAAAATAACTAGCAGGGATTCATCAACAGGCTTTTAGTTTTTGCAGGCTTTGAGTCTTATCAGAAAAGACAAAGACCCAGAAATTCCAAGCGTATTTAAATATCACTGAAGAAACAAAGTAACCACTGAAAAAAACATGTGAAATGTGCAGACTAGATAATTTAATTGTTTATCTGCCACATAGATCAAAAACATCAGACCAAGCAGGTTTCTTAAACAGAGAACAACATGGAGCAGGTAAAACAGAAAGTAGCTCTATCAGTTTAAGCAACTTACACAGACAAAAAATATAGTTTTACTTTCCTCACCCAGCAATGCTTGTAGTTTTTGCAGGTTTTTGAGTCTTATTTTATTTTCTAGTATATTGACTGTTTAAGTAAAGAAAATAAATGCAATTGTGCACCCAGCCAGTCTGTTTTGTCATTTTCTTTTGTTTTGCTAGCCTTAAAGCATAATACAGATGGGACTCAACATTTGCCTGACCCACAGTACTACGTTTGGTGAGTATTGCAACATTGGAAATATAAAGAGATTGTGTAACATATAATAGTATGTTAATGTGAACCATATGATTTCAGTATATGTATTAGTTTGGAAAACATTATATAGTTCTCCTGCGGACTGTATATACATAACTGCATAGCATCATTAATGCACCTTTCAAGGATCAAGACAATCACATTTATGATTTTTAAATTAATCTGATTATAAGTTATCACTTATTACAGGAGTAATACTGGAAATCCTAATCTTCCTGCGCAAGCATAGTTTCCTGAGTGTTTGTAATAGTGGTGAACATAATCATTTCTAGCCACAACATTTTAGTAAGAGTACATGTAATGTACAGGTGTTTATGATTGTGATATCCAAATGAAACATAAAGGATACTATGTTTTATAGAGTACTTAAGCTTTTATGCAAAGTGCACAAGTATGATAGTATATAATTTTCAACCATATTAGAAGCCGTGGTGGTACAGCGGTAGCATTGTTACCTCACAGCAAGAGGTTCTCCTGTTCGATTCATGGCTGGAGTGCTTACTATGTGGAGTCTACATGTCCTCCCCGCGGTCGAGTGTCCTTCGAAAGACATGCGTGAATGGGCGTGCCTTCACTGAAGGTTGGGCTTCGAGCTGGCAACTCGGCACCATAAAAATTGACTGCCAATCATTAGCAGACTGGAGTTCTGCTGTGGGGTCCCCTAACCGGGAAAAGCTGAAAAGACAAACAACATTGGATGTTTACAGTGTACGTTTCATAGATAAATACTAAGCAATCAGTCTGCAAACTTTATACCTAAAAAATAACCAGACAGTGCCTGAAGGGGAGAACCAAACCATGTACTTTGCATTTGTGAGGCAAACACCTTAACCATTACACCAGTTCCCAAGCCAATATATGTTCTGTCAGATTCCAGCCCATACCTATAAATTCTACAGTCTGTAGGCCCTGCACCAATTGCTGACACCACAGAAGAAGTCTGTCTAGGTAACACATCAGAGAAGAAAGCTCCACTATAGTAAATGGACATATTACATTACTATGCCCCCTGGAAATAGCATCTGGAGAAAAGTACAAAAGGAGCTGTTAGAGTGTATAAGTTACATATTCTCCAATTTTCTGCAGACGTCTTAGTTAGAGATTGAGTAGACTGATGAAATGCACTGTAACAGTTTGAGTGATAAGAATTGTTGCTCAGTTTTAGAACAGTCAGTGATTAGTCTGAAACCACAGTGTTTTCAATTATTAATGTAAGGAAAAAAAACAAAATATACTAAATGTTCTAAAAAAACTTGCACTTAACATATGTGGGATATCTGACCTTAGGATGAACAAGGCAAATTGTTTAGACTTATAGAAATGTCAGACACAAATTAGGAAAATGGATTAAAAATATGTATGCTAAATGGTTTGTGTTCAAAAATTTAATCAGAAGCAATAGAAACAGATAAAATATTCTCTGTGACATTTAGGAAACTGTACAATACATGTACACATACATACTGTACATACATACATACAAATATTTCAAGCAGGTGCATCAATACCTTTCTAGCCTGCCAATTATACCAAAACAATTGGTCCCATAATAAGTGTCCAGGATGTTCTTAAAAATATCTAAACTAGTGCTTGCTTTAATGTAATTTGATAATCTATTCTATGCATGAGCTACTCTCTCAAAGAACCAATTAGTACACTTCTCATTCTTATAGAATCTTCTACATAGGTTGCCTGGTGATTCTCTACTACTTTTTGATAACCCCAAATATTCCCCAGAAGTAGTTGTCTTTAAATGTCCTACAGCTAACATAAGTCTCTTCTTAAATATCTGTATGAGATACTGTACAAGTTCAGATATTTTAGTCTTTCATAATAATTTAAAATTTCACATCCATGGATGCCCTTGGTATATTTCCACTGTACTCTTTCCAGTTTACTCATGCTTGTTTTCTTATAAGGTTTTCATATTGTTATTCCATACTCAGGTTTGGGTCTAATGTAGCTAATAAAGAATGACTTCATCATTTCTGATTTCCTAGACTTTATAAAACTTTTTACAACCTATAGTTCTTTAACTATCATTAAGCAAATTGGTTGATATGACTAGAAAATCTCAAAGCTGGATCCACTCATATACCTATGTCCTTAAATTAATCTACAGTTTCAATCATTGTGTGCTGTATTAAATATTCACCTTTCAATTTATTTCTCCCAAATCTCATATGCTTAGTTTTTGATGTATTTATCAGCATATTATTCTCCTGTGCCCAAATGGTCAATTTAGTTGAGTTCTTTTTGCAGTCATGCTCTATCTGTAACACATGAAATCAGTTTACCCAATTTCAAGTCATCTGCATACAGACTGCAGAACACATCAGAAGAAAAAGATAGATCTTAAAGATACAATCTAAACAAGTACAAGCCTAGGACAGAGCCCAGTGGGACACCCTGACTGTAACCAAGAATTTCACCTGTCCAGTTGCTGTATGATACTTGCCATATCCCGTTTGTAAGCCATGCAGCTATCCATCTTATCAAGAGTACATCAATACCTGGCTGTTCTAATGTATTGATCAGTGCTTTATGTATGACTCTATCAAATCCTGAAGTTAAAGCTATATAAATTACATTACAGCCCAAATTTTCATTCATAGCTATTACTATACTGTTATAGAACATCATATTACAGGTGGTGTGATGGCTGCCAGCCTAGTCTTGTAAATACGTGTTTCACAAATGTAAAGAAAACTGTGTTATGTTGAGCTTCAAAAATGTAACCACAGTGTACCCTGCTGGAGGAAAGGTAATGATTAAAGCATTTTATGACTGTTTGATCTCAAGCTAGGAGACAGGATGTCTGGGCTAGGAAATTCTTTCTATTGTTCTAAGACAGAGATAATTGCTAGGTTTTACGCGTAAAGTGTATTTTATTGTTGTGGCTTCCTTGGAGGTGCAGATTACAAAAAGAAATGTTAAAATTTTAAGTTCTGTGAGCCTGGGAAATTTAAGTAGAAGTGTAAAGAATGATGTAATCTGAAATGACTCAGCAGTAATGTGTATATCAATTTAAGACTTTCTCAGAGAGAAAGATTTAGCATTTTGTAGTTTGTCTGAACCTGAACAAATCAGCTCACCAGCACTTTGCCTTTCCTCTGTAAGTAGAATTTAGAACAGTGATTTCTCTTAAAGATAGATAGAAATATAGCCAGATTAGTCTAGCTGTTTTTTATATTTATGTAAGACTATCCTACAATGTTGTTTTAAAGTACTTCCTGTTATTTCTAAACTCTCACTGTGTTGAATGAATAAGTATTGTCTTGTGGTTTTATTATTTATTATTAAATATTTTAAACCTATCAACTGTGGCTGTTTTGTGTAAAGCTAATTTAAGCTCTTAGAGTACTTGCATGTATTTGATACTGTATAAGCCACAACAATAGCCTTAGCCCTGGGTTACACTTACTATTTGGATAACAGTCATAGTACACAGTGGAACTGGTCACCCTTTGGGAAGGGCCTTATAGTAGCTGATAAGTAGTGGGAGGGGGCATAGCTGGAGAACCTATACCAGCCTTCCCCAGGAGTGTCTGTGTGTTTGTATATATCTCATATCTCAAAGTGTGTGTGTGTGTGTGTGTGTGTGTGTGTGTGTGTGTGTGTGTGTGTGTGTGTGTGTGTGTGTGTGTGTGTGTGTGTGTGTCAGCTACTTGGGCAGGGACATGAAGTACTGGTTGGACAGAGAAGGTGTTGGAGGTTTTGGCTTGACCACTCGGCTGAGATCTGTACCCTATAGCTGTGCCAGTGGAGAGTATTGGGGATCTGGAGAGAAAGGAAGAAACCAGCCCCAGACTGACTGTGATCTCTTCTGTGCTCTTAAGGGAAATTGTATTTTACTATATGTGTACTTGTTATCCTTCCAGTGTGGACACCCCTCACTGGTGCTAGTGGTGAGGATTGAGGCTCCTTGATTACAGGACCAGTGCATGGGTATCACATATTAATTGTTTGGCAGTGGTGGGATATCCACATCAAATCTTAATCGGTTGATAGTGGTGAGTTAGCCACATCACATATTAAGTGGCTTGTAGGGGTATAGATAGTGAATTTCTGTAGCTTGTGTACAGTGATCACTGAAGGTATTTTTGTACTCTAAATCAGCCATGCAGTGAACATTCAGAGTTCAGATCACAATTGTTTTATTTCTTTTGTTAGCTTAATTAGTTAGGGAAAGCAGGCAAGCATGTCAGCAGAGGAGTATGGCAAGCTGACAAGGAGCCAGTTGGCTGAGATGTGCCAGGCTAAAGGACTGGTGCATGAAAACCTGACTAAGGCAGACCTGGCAGTTTGGTCACAGCTGCATCTGAGAATAGCAACCAGGAAGATGATAAGACTTGCAGTGGAGATGTACAACACTCAGAGAATGTACAGCTCAACCTTTCTACAGAGGACTTAAAAATCCATCTGGAGTTAAAGAGACTTTAGTTGGAGGCCAAGCATTTGGAAATAAAAGAAGCAGAGAGACTGAGGCTTCTAGAGAGTGAGGAAAATGAGAAGCTGCGACATCTGCAGGCTAAGGAGAATGAGAAACTGCTACACCTGGAAGCTGAGGAGAAAGAGACACAGAGGCAACATGAAAAGGAGATGCTGACTCTTCAGAGTCATGGAGGTAATGGGGAAGGGAGTAACCAGACCCCAGAAGCACAAAAGATCAGTACATTTCTTCCACAGTTTACAGAGGGGGACAATTTTGATATTTTCATTCATATGTTTGAGAGGGATGTTTGAGAGGGTATGTAAACAGTATGATGTTGACCAAAGGCTCTGGGTAGAGTTCCTGACCCCCTTACTCCATGGTAAAGCTGTAACTGTCTTGTCCAAACTGTCTGACAATGATTTTTTTAATTATAATTCTGTGAAGAATTGTTTGCTAGTATTTTTTAAGCTAACACCTGAAACTTATAGGAAAAAGTTTTGTGAACATAGACACAAGGCAGATGAAAGTGTGTGTGAATATGTTGCTGAACTGAGCACGTATTTTCATAGGTGGGTGAGTGGATCTCAGATCACCACATTCGAAGGGCTGGCAGACCTTTTAGTGAGGGAACAAGCCCTTAGCACTTTCCCTGAGGACATGAGGATCTGGTTAGCTGATGGACAATGCTCTACTGTAGATGAGTTCGGTGAGAAGGGAGACCTATACCTAGCAAGCAGGACATCCCTGCACAGGAAAGGGACACCCAGTGCTGCTCATGGGTCTAAGGGAACACATGGTGGGCAACCCAGACTTCCACAACAGAATCTGACAGTAGCAGGGGAAGCCACTAGTTCAGGTACACATCCAGGACCTAGAGTTAAAAGTTTTGAATGCAACCAGTGGGGCCATGTGGCATATAGATGCCCACAGAGACAAGGTGGGGAACAAAGGGTGAGGGAGCCAGTAAGTGGGAAAGACAAAATGCCAACAGTAGGTTGTCTGGAGACAACAGGGGCATCAAACTACTATCCTGCAGATGTCCTGATAGGGAAGGAGTTTGATAAGGCAGTACCACATGTTAATGCAGTTACACGCAGTTAGGCTTTGAGACAAGCATATGGGTCTGGTAGCCTGGGGGAGACCCAGACAGACTGTATACTTGCAGCCAGGACAGATGAGGTAGTTACTTCAGGGAGGGAGCTACCCTGTAACAGTCAGACTGAATGTGAGCCACAGCTGCTTGTGGGTACTGATGCTCCCTTGGACAGAGTGACTGCAAAGTTAGAGGTGAGTAGTAGTACCCAGGCTGACAGTGAGGCATTGCTGTCCGAGGATGCCAGACTTCCTGTGTAGGGGGAGGTGGGAAGGGTTACAAAGAGAGAGTTGAGTCAAGCTCAGCTCTCAAACCCTACATTACAATGCCTGAGGCAGGTAGCTAGTGAGGCACCTGATTCTCAAGGGAAGGGTGAATCTGTATACTGGGACAAAGGGTTACTGTATACAGAGTGGACCCCTGATGGAAGGCTAGAAAGTGAGAGAACACAGCAATTGGTAGTGCCTAGAGCCTAACATCTGGCACTTCTAGTCATAGCCCATGATATTCCCTTTGCAGGTCATATGGGCATAAAACATACAAAGAGACGTATTATGCAGAACTTTTATTGGCCTTGGATTTCCAGAGATGTAACAGGGTACTGCTGGACCTTTGAGCAGTGCCAAAAGGTAGGCAAGGCAGGAGGCAAGGTGTAAGTTTCTTTGATGCCTTTGCCTGTGGTTAAGGAGCCATTTCAGAGGGTATCTATGGATATTGAGGGGCTTCTGAGTACCTGATGTTCTACAGGGATAAAGTATATCCTAGTGGTAGTAGATTATACTACAAGATATCCCAAGACAGTGGCTTTGTCCTCCATTGAGGCAGAAAAGGTGTTAAATGCTTTGTTAGAGATTTTCAGCAGGGTAGGTTTCCCGAAAGAAATATTGACTGACAGAGGTGCCAATTTCATGTCAGACCTGCTGGCTTGTCTGTGGAAGTACTGTGGGGTGAAGCACCTAAATATCACCCCCTACCATCCCCAGACTAATGGTTTTGTTGAGAGGTTAAACTCTACACTCAAGTCCATGCTAGGGGCATTTGCAGACCAGTTTAAGAGAGAGTGGGACAAATATTTCCCCATTCATTGTTTGCTTACACAGAGGTTCCCCAGGAATCCACAGGTTGTTCGCCCTTTGAGTTGTTGTATGGGCATAGGGTGAGGGGGCCTCTAAACTTAATTCGTGATGAGTGGGAGGGTGAGTGTGAATCTCACCAGGAATCTGTTGTGGCATATGTCCTAAACCTCAGGGCAAGGCTCAGGGAACTCATGGGCTTAGCCCAGGAGCACCTGGCAGAAGCCCAATAGCACAAAAAGGTCTGGTATAACAGGAATACTCAAACTAGACAGTATGCTGTAGGACAACATGTAATGGTTCTCATTCCTGTCAGACACAACAAGCTGCAAGCAGCTTGGGAGGGACCCTACAAGGTGGTAAGGAAGGTCAGTGATGTTAACTACATGGTAGAACTGCTAGGCAGGAGGCAGGGGCATAAATTGTACCATGTTAACATGATGAAACCTTACCATGATAGGGAGGTCCTTGCACTGAGTATTTGCAGTGGACTGCAGGAGGAGTCTGAGGGAGATCTGGTGATTGATCTCCTCAGTGAGGCTCAGACTGACACTTCAGTGGAAGGGGTAGCACTGTCCCAGCAGCTATCTGCTACCTAGGTTCAAGAAATCTGAGCAGTGTTACAGGAGTTTGGGGACATGTTCACTGGGAAACCAGGGTATACCCACCTGGTGCAGCACCAGGTGGATACAGGACCCCAAAGGCCTATTATGTAGGCCCCCTATAGGGTGCCTGAGAAAGTCAAACAGACTATAAGGAAGGAGATACAGGAAATGGAACTAGGGATAATTTAAAATTCCAACAGTCCCTGGGCCTCCCCACTAGTGCTGGTGCCAAAGAAAGATGGCAGCACCGGGTTCTGTGTGGACTACATGAAATTAAATAGTCACACAGAGTCAGATGATTTCCCCATGCCTAGGACAGATGAAGCCCTTGAGCAGCTGAGTGGGACTAAGTATCTTACCACCACTGATCTTACCAAGGGTTACTGGCAGGTGCCCTTGACTCCCAGTGCTAGAGAGAGGACAGCCTTTGTGCTCCTTTTGGCTTGTATGAGTTCACAAAGATGCCCTTTGAGATGAAAAATGCCCCAGCGACTTTCCAGAGGCTGGTAGATCATATCCTAGCAGGAGCAGGAGGGTTTTCCCTTGCTTACCTAGATGATATTGCCGTCTACAGCCATTCCTGGCAAGAGCAGACTACAGAGGTTCTCAAGGGAAGGGGGAATATGTATACTGGGATAAAGGGTTACTGTATAGAGAGTGGACTCCTGATGGAGGGCTAGAAAGTGAGAGAATACAGCAGTTGGTAGTGCCTAGAGCCTACTGTCTGGCACTTCCAGTCATAGCCCATGATATTCCCTTTGCAGGTCATATGGGCATAAAACATACAAAGAGACATATTATGCAGAACTTTTATTGGACTGGGATTTCCAGAGATATAACAGGGTACTGCCAGACCTTTGAGCAGTGCCAAAAGGTAGGTGAGGAAGGAGACAAGCTGAAAGTTCCTTTGATGCCTTTGCCTCTGATTGCTATGGATATTGTGGGGCCTCTGAGTACCCAAAATTCCACAGGGATAAAGTATATCCTAGTGGTAGTAGATTATGCTACAAGATACCCCAAGGTAGTGAGTTTGTCCTCCATTGAGGCAGAAAATGTGGCAAATGCTTTGTTAGAGATGAAGCAGGGTAGGTTTCCCAAAATAAATACTGACTGACAGAGGTGCAAATTTCATGTCAGACCTTCTGGCTTGTCTGTGGAAGTACTGTGGGGTGAAGCACCTAAAGACCACCCCCTACCACCCCCAGACTAATTATCTTGTTGAGAGATTAAACTCTACACTCACGTCCATGCTATGGGCATTTGCAGACCAGTTTAAGAGAGAGTGGGACAAATATTTCCCCATCTGTTGTTTGCTTACACAGAGGTTCCCCAGGAAGCCACAGGTTTTTCACTCTTTGAGTTCTTGTATGGGCATAGGATGAGGGGGCCTCTAAACTTAATTCATGATGAGTGAGAGGGTGAGTGTGAATCTCACCAGGAGTCTGTTGTGGCATATGTCCTTAACCTCAGGACAAAGCTGAGGGAACTCATTGGCTTGGCCCAGGAGAACCTGGTAGAAGCCCAACAGCACAAAAAGGTCTGGTATAACAGGAATGCTCAAGCTAGACAGTATGCTGTAGGACAGCAGGTAATGGTTCTCATTCCTGTCAGACACAACAAGCTGTAAGCAGCTTGGGAGGGACCCTACAATGTGATAAGGAATGTCAGTGATGTTAACTACATGGCAGAACAGCTAGGCAGGAGGCAGGGGCACAAATTATACCATGCTAACATGATGAAACTTTACCATGATAGGGAGGCCCTTGCACTGAGTATTTGCAGTGGACTGCAGGAGGAGTCTGAGAGAGATCTGGTGACTGATCTCCTCAGTGAGGCTCGGACTGACACTTCAGTGAAAGGGGTAGCAGTGTCCCAGCAGCTATCTGCTACCCAGGTTCAAGAAATCCGAGCAGTGTTACAGGAGTTTGGGGACATGTTCACTGGGAAACCAGGGTGCACCCACCTGGTGCAGCACCAGATGAATACAGGACCACAGAGGCCTATTAGGCAGGACCCTTATAGGGTGCCTGAGAGAATCAAACAGACTCTGAGGAAGGAGACACAGGATACATTGGAACTAGGGATAATTCAAAAGTCCAACAGTCCTTGGGCCTCCCCACTAGTGCTGGTGCCAAAGAAAGATGACAGCTCCAGGTTCTGTGTGGACTACAGGAAATTAAATAGTCACACAGAGTCAGATGATTTCTCCATGCCCAGGACAGATGAAGCCCTTGAGCAGCTGGGTGCGGCTAAGTATCTTACCACAACTGATCTTACCAAGGGTCACGGGCAGGTGCCCTTGATTCCCAGTGCTAGAGAGAGGTCAGTCTTTGTGCTCCTTTTGGCTTGTATGAGTTCACAAAGATGCTCTTTGGGATGAAAAATGCCCCAGCAACATTCCAGAGGCTGGTAGATCATATCCTAGCAGGAGCAAGAGGGTTTGCCCTTGCTTACCCAGATGATATTGCCATCTACAGCCATTCCTGGCAAGAGCAGACTACAGAGGGCAGGATTGACCATTATGCCCAGCAAATGTCAGGTGGGTATGGCAGAGGTCTCCTACCTGGGACATAGAGTGGGGAGTGGTAAGATCAGGCCAGAAACAGCTAAAATGGAAGCCATTCAGGCATGGCCTGCACCTTTTACCAAAAAGCAGGTGAGGGCATTCTTAGGGACAACAGGGTACTACAGAAACTTCATCCCCAGTTATAGTACCATAGCTGCTCCCCTCACAGACCTGACAAGGAAAAACAGGTCAGATAAGGTAGTGTGGACCACAGCATGTGAGAAGGCATTCCAGAAGCTTAAAGAAGCTTTGGGAGGACCCCCTGTGTTAGCCAGTCCAGACTGCAGCAAATAATTTGTTGTGCAGGTGGATACTTCAAACCATGGGGTGGGGGCTGTACTTAGCCAGATTTCTTCAGAGGGAGAAGAGCACCCAGTGGTTTATCTCAGTCATAGGCTCCAACCCAGGGAGGAATGCTATGCAGCTGTAGAAAAGGAATGTCTAGCCATAGTGTGGGCACTGCAGAAACTTCAGCCTTATCTGTATGGAAGAAAATTCAGTATAGTTACAGATCACAATCCCCTAACATGGTTACATCGAGCCAGCCAGCAAAATGCCAAGTTACTAAGGTGGAGCCTAGGTTTGCAAGTATATGATATGTCAGTGCAGCACCGCAGGAGGATTAGCAATGCCAATGCAGATGGCCTCTCAAGACAGGGAATGGGGTAAGGTATATCCAGATAGACTCAACCCTCTCAATCAATGTTTCTCAAGGGTCACTTAAAAAACTAGCTTGAGTTCTCCGGGGTGGGGGGGGGATGTGAAGGCTGCCAGCCTAACTAGATAGAATTT